>NW_026057585.1:62926643-63026348 GCF_023721935.1 Panthera uncia
ATACAATACAATACAATACAATACAATACAATACAATACAATACAATTAAATTAAATTAAAAAACAAAGAAACTAACTAAAGAGATATGGCAAAGTCCAATACACAAAATAAAATTCATACTAAATATATTCAAATAGAGGTGCCTGGGTGGCTTAGTTGGTTAAGTATCTGACTCTTGACTTTGGCTCAGGTCATGATCTCACAATTCATGGGATCAAGCCCTGCATCCAGCTCTGCACTGACAGTGTGGAGCCTGCTTGGGATTCTCTCTCTCCCTCTCTACCTCTCCCCCACTTATACGCATGAATTCTCTCTCTCTCTCTCTCTCTGTCTCTCAGAAATAAATAGGATCACCTGGGTGGTTCAGGAAGTTAAGCCTCTGACTCTTGATTTCAGCTCAGGTCAATGTCCCACAGTTTGTGAGTTTGAGCCCCACATCAGGCTCTGTACTGACAGTGTGGAGCCTACTTGGTATTCACTCTCTCCCTCTCTCTCTGCCCCTCCCCATGTGCTCTCTCTGTCTCTCAAAATAAATAAATAAACTTTTTTTAAAAACTATCTTTAAGAAATAAAAATATACATTTAAAACCAAAAAATAAAAACATAAAATAAAAATATTCAAATAATCCAAAAGAAAGCAGGAGAGGGAGAACAGAACAAAAAACAGAGAGCACAACAGGTAAGAGATAAAAATGGTCAAGTTAATGATCTTAATCTAAGTCACACTGTCCAACAGAAATATAATGCAAATCACATATGTACTTTAAAATTTTCTAACATATAATTGTTTAATATACATTTTATTTAACCCAATATATCCAAACTATTTCATTTTAACATGTAAGCAGTAAAAAAATTAATACTGTACATTCTATTTTTCATATTAAGTTTTCAAAATCCAATGTGTACTTCACACAACACATCTCAATTTGGAACAGCCACATTTCAAGGATTCAATAATTACATATAGTTAATGGTTACTGTATTAGAGCAGATTTAAATACTCCAGTAAAAAGGTAGAAATTGACAAAAGCTAAAAAATGATACACTACTACCTACAAGAGATATACCTTATACAGATAAACAACATAAATAGATTAAAAGCTAATGAATAGAAAATATATATCATGCAAACAGTACGCATAAAAAGGCTGGAGCAACTATGTTAGTCAGACAAAAAGAGACTTCTAAACAAAGACTATAACTAGACATAAAGCAAGATATTCATAATGAAAAAAACAGAAGATATACAACTATAAATGTGCTTGTGCTTGCAAAATAAAGCAAAAATTGATAGAACTAGAAGGGAGAGAGACCATTCCACAATTTATGTAGGAGATCTTAACACCCCTCTCAGCAAATGATAACAGCAAAACAAATAAATCATTAGAGACATAGATCTGAAAAATCCTATCAATCATCTCAATTTAATTGATATGTTTAGAACATTACATCTGATAACTGCAGAATCTGCATAATTTCCAAGTGCAATGATAGATAAATTCACCAATATATACCACATGTTGAGCCATAAAATAAAAATCATAAATTTGAAAGGATCAAAATCAAAGTGTATTCTCTTACTATAGCACAATTAATTAGAAAGCAATTAACAGTAATATATCCAGGAAAATTCTAAATACCTGGATATTAAATTTTTTTAATGTTTATTTATTTATTTTGAGGGAGGGAGGGGCAGAGAGAGAGGGAGAGAGAATCCCAAGCAGGTTCCATGGTGTCAGCACAGAGCCCAATGTGGGGCTCAATCTCACGAAATGCGAGATCATGACCTGAGCCGAAATCAAGAGTTGGACACTTAACCAACTGAGCCACCCAGGTGTCCCTCTCCTATTTTTCTTTTAATGTCTATAGGATCTATAGTGATAACTTCTTTTTTATTCCTTGTATTGGAGATTGGTGTTCTTCTTTTTTCTTGATCTATCTAGGTAGAGGTTTGTCAGTTTTGTTGAGCTTTATGAAGATTCAGCTTTGGCTTTGTTAATTTCCTTTATTGTCTGTTTTTTCCATTCCATTGATTTTGGCTCTTCAATTTTAACTTTCTTTAACTTTGGGTTTACTTTGGCTTTCTTTAAGTTTCTTACAAGAGAAACTTAGGTCATTTATTTTAGATCTTTCTCCTTTTCAAATGTAAGTATTTAAAGTTGCACATTTTCCTCTAAGCAGTATTTTAGCTACCTTCTACAAAATTTGATATATTTCATAATTATTCAGTTCAAAATTTTTTTAAATGTTTAAAATGATTAAGCATCTGACTCTTGAGTTCAGCTTAGGTCATGATCTCACAGTTTGTGGGATAGAGCCCCAAGTCAGGCTCTGTGCTGACAGCATGGAGCTGCTTGGGATTCTCTCATTCTCTCTCTCTCTCTCTCTCTCTCTCTCTCTCTCTCTGCCCCTCCCCACTCATGGTTGCTTTCTCTCACACTTTCTCTCTCTAAATAAATAAACAAAAAAAAAGAATAATATGAGAATACTTCACACAAGTTCAGACAATAAATTTGACAACTTAAATGAAATGGGTAAATTTCTTTAAAAATACAACTTACAAAAATTGATAGACACTGGAAGACACAGAAAATCTGAAGAGCCCCATATCTATTAAATTTTTTTATCAACAACTTTCCCAAAAAGAAAACTTAAAACTACTTGATTACACTGGTAAATTCTTTAGGTTACACAAACTTTGTCAGAAAATATAGAATGGTTACAGAAAATATAGAATGGTCAATTTGTTTTATGAGGCCAACGTAACTCTAATGCCAAAACCAAGAAGAGAAGAAAACTAGATTTTCTCTGTCTGACTTATTTTACTTAGCATAATACCCTCTACATCTATCCACGTTGTCACAAATGGCAAGATCTCATTCTTTTTTATGGCCAAGTAATATTCCATTGTAAATATATATGTATATATAGATACATATATATATGTATATATATGTGTGTGTGTATGTATATGTATATATATGTATACATGTATACATATGTACGTATATGTGTGTGTGTGTGTGTGTGTATATATATATATATGTGTGTGTATATATACACACACACACACATATACACACACACACACACACACCCCATCTTTATCCAGTCATCTACTGATGGACACTTGGGTTGCTCCCATATTGTGGCTGTGGTAAATAATGCTGCAATAAACATAGGGGTGCATATATCTTTTCAAATTAGTGTTTTTGCTTTCTTTGGGTAAATACCTAGTAGTGGGTTACTGGATTGCATGATGTTTCTATTTTTTATTTATTTATTTATTTTTGAGAGAGAGAGAGAGAGGGCACAAGTGAACAAGAGGCAGAGAGAGAGAGAGCGCGAGAGAGAATCCCAGGAGGGGCAGAGAGAGGGAGAAAGGGAAGAAAGAGAGAGAGAGAGAGAAGCGGGGCTCACTCAAAGCAGGGCTCCTGTTCACCCAAAGCATGGCTAGTGCTCACCCAATGCAGGGCTCAAGCTCACCCAATGTGGGACTCAAACTCATAAACTGTGAGATCATGACCTGAGCTGAAGTCAGATGCTTAACAACTGAAGCACCCAGGTGCATTTTTTTAAATTTTCCGAGGAACTTCCATACTGTTCTCCACAGTGATTATAACAATTTATATTCCCATCAACTGCGCATAAGTGTTCTCTTTTCTCTACATCCTTGCCAACACTTATTTCTTGTCTTTTTGATATTCGGTATTGTGACTGATGTGAAGTGGTATCTCATTGCGGCTTTGATATGCATTTCTCTGATGACGAGTGATGTTCACAATCTTTTTCATGTGTCTGTTGGCCATCTGTATGTCTTCTCTGGAAAAATGCCTATTCAGGTCCTCTACCCACTTTTTAATCAGATTATTTGGGTTTTTTCATGTTGACTTGTATAAATTCTTTATATATGTTGGACATTAACTCATTATCAGATACATCATTTGCAAATATCTTCTCCCATTCAGGAAGTTGCCTTTTTGTTTTGTTGATAGCTTCCTTTGCTATGTAAAAGCTTTTTATTTTGGTGTAGTCCCAAAAGTTTATTGTGGCTTTTGTTTCCCTTGCCTGAGGAGACATATCCATTAAAATGTTGCTAAGGTTTGGGCGCCTGGGTGGCTCAGTCGGTTAAGCGTCCAACTTCAACTCAGGACATGATCGTGGTCCATGAGTTTGAGCCCCGCGTCAGGCTCTGGGCTGATGGCTCAGAGCCTGGAGCCTGCTTCAGATTCTATGTCTCCCTCTCTCTCTGCCCCTCCCCTGTTCATGCTCTGTCTCAAAAATAAATAAACGTTAAAAAAAAAAATTTATAAAAAAAAATAAAATGTTGCTAAGGTTAATGTGTCCAAGAGATTACCACCTATGTTTTCTTTTAAAAGTTTTATGGTTTCAGGTCTGAACTTTAGGTCTTTAATCCATTTTGAGTTTATTTTTGTGTATGGTGTAAGAAAGTGGTCTAATGTAGCTGTCCAGTTTTCCTAGCACTATTTACTGAAGAGACTGTCTTTTCCCATTGTATATTCTTGCCTCCTTAGTTGTAGATTAATTGACCATACAAGAAGTGGGTTTATTTCTGGGCTCTCCTCTTCCAGTGATCTATGTGCCTATTTTTATGCCAGTGTCATGCCGTTTTGATTACTACAGTTTTGTAGTATATCTTGAAATCAGAGATTGGGATACCTCCAGCTATTATTCTTCTTTCTCAAGATTGCTTTGGCTATTTGAGGCCCTTTATAGTTCTATACAAATTTTAGAATGATCTGTTCTAGGTACACCTTGGTGGCTCAGTTGGTTGAGCGTCTGACTTCAGCTCAGGTCATGATCTCGAGGTTCGTGAGTTCAGGCCCCACATTGGGCTTGACACTGTCAGCAAGAAGCCTGCTTTGGACCCTCTGTCCCTCTTTCTCTGTCCCTTCCCACCTTGTGCTCTCTCTCTCTCTCAAAAATAAAAATAAACATTAAAAAAAATGAAGTATCTGTTCTAGTTCTATGAAAGATACTATTGGTATCTTAATAGGGATTACACTGAATCTATAGATTCCTCTGGGAATATTCTTATGGATATTTTCACAATATTCATTCTTCCAATCCATAAGCATGGTATATCTCTTTATTTGTTTGTGTCATCTTCAGTTTCTTTCCTCTATGTCTTATAATTTTCAGAGTATAAAACACTTTCACCTCCTTGGTTAAATTTATTCCTAGGTGCTTTATTCTTTTTGGTATAATTGTAAATGGAATTGTTTCCCTAATTTCTCTTTCTGCTACTTCATTATTAGTGTATAGAAATGCAAGAGATCTCTGTATGCTCATTTTGTATCATGCAACTTTCTTGAGTTTACTTATTAGTTCTAATAGTTTTTTTAGTGGAGTCTTTAGAGTCTTCTATATATAGCATCATGTCATTTGCAAATAGTGACAGTTTTACTTCTTCCTTACCAATCTGGATGCCGTTTATTTCTTTTTCTTATCTGAATGCTGCAGGACATCACATACTCTTTTGAGTGGCTAAAACATTTAAAACTGACCATATCAATATTGGTGAGGATGTGAAGCAACTCAAACTCTCATACACTGCTTATGGTAATGAAAAATAATACAACCTTTTTATAAAAGAAAAGAAAAAAAATCCTCCAGATCTCACCAACTAGTTTTCACATTTTCCTTTCTGCAAGTCTTTATTCAAACACAATATGGGGGCACGTGGGTGGCTTAGTCAGTTAAGCATCCAACTCTTGATCTCGGCTCAAGTCAGAATCTCAGAGTTCGTGGGATCAAGCCCTGCACTGGTCTCCACATTAGCATAGAGCCTGCTTGCGATTCTCTCTCTCCCTCCCTCTCTGCCCCTTCCCAGCTCTCATGCATGGGCACGCTCTCGCTCAAAATAAATAAATAAACTTAAAAAAAAAAATCAAGGGGCACCTGGGTGGGTCAGTCAGTTGAGGTGCCCAACTCTTGATTTCGGCTGAGGTTATGATCCCAGGGTAATGGGCTCCAGCCCCATGTCCAGCTCTACACTGACCGTGTTGCCTGCTTAAGATACTCTCTCTCTCTCCCTCTACCCCTCTCCCCCAGCTCATGCTCCCTCTCTGGGAAAAAAAAAATACAATATGAAATATTTGGAAGTACGTATGTAATGTTTATCCTTTTTTTTTTTTTTTTTTTTTTTTTTTTACTTAACAGTTCATTCTAAGTTCCTCTGATACACATAATACAAATTATTTGTATAACCTATTACCTCAGTGGTGGTAATATCCAAGACTACATGCTCTAAAAAGTCCAGTATTGGGATAGCTTACATTTACTTTGCACAGTATGGCAGAGTCAACATGAAAGGAAAGGCAATTAGTGAATTCCTTTTTTTAATGGCAAAACTGAAATGTCCTCAGTGACTTTACTAAGTTAATCTGCATCTCACCAAAGATATTACCTTCTGGACAGAGTCCCAGTGCTTCATAAGTAAGGAGTTCATTGACAGAAAAGCAATCATGAAGTTCTATGACATCAATATCACTTGGTCTCAGGCCAGATTTCTCATAGCACTTTCTAGCAGCTTCTTTGCTCATATCAAAGCCAACCTAAAACCAAAACCACATATAAGTAAGTTAAGGGCATCAAAACTGGGACTTTCATATAAGATTTCTGAGAGATTAACATGTATAACCTTTACAGTTGAAAATTGACTATACAAATTAAAATCTCAGTTGAGATTAATAATCAAATCTTAGAATGATTCTCTATTACATAGAAAGTCTAAATAAAAGAATATTCAGGATGGAGAATGTACATATTAAATTGTATAGTATAAAAAACAGAATTTTAGGGGCATCTGGGTGGCTCAGTCGGTTAAGCATCCAACTCTTGATCTTGGCTCAGGACATGATCTCATGATTTGTGAGTTCGAGCCCCACATCAGGGCTCCTCACCAAGAGCATGGAGCCTGTTTGGGATTCTGTCTCTCCCTCTCTGCCCCTCCCCTGCTCTCTCTCACTCTCTCTCTCAAAATAAATAAATAAACTTAAAAAAATATAAGAAAAAAAACAGAATTTAAAAAAATGTTTATTTATGTTTGAGAGAAAGAGAAACAGAGTGCAAGCAGGGGAGGGGCAGAGAGAAAGGGAGACACAGAATCCAAAGCAGGCTCCAGGCTCTAAGCTGTCAGCACAGAGCCCGACGCAGGACTCAAACTCATGAACTGTGAGATCATGACCTGAGCCAAAGTTGGATGCTGTGCCACCCAGGTGCCCGAAAAAAAAAAACAAACAGAATTTTAAATAAATATATAAAAAGGACTTAAAATTCCTTAGGCCATATCTTGCACAGTTATAAAAACTCAGTCAAACCACAATGTGTTGTTGTGGTAAATAGTTTGAAGAGATTGAGCAATAGATCATTATGATTCAGATACACTAAAAATATAAGGAATTTCTATGTGAAAACAAACAATCTTCTTCTAAAAAATCATATAGGATAACATTTTTCCAAACCCATGCTCTTAACACCCCTTTGGTCTCAGACAATAACAAGCAAACTCTCCAAGTCATAAAATTGTGGTGTAAATGTATTACACAGAAAACCTGAGAAGTTCCACCTCAACCACATCCCAGCTTTGTGATCTTGGGCAAGTTATTGAGACATTTTCAAATTCAAAGCATTGCTGTAAAATCATTTTGTAAACTCTAATTACCTTATCATTGTTATACATTTGTGTATACGTGCACGGGTACATTTTTAAATATGTATGTGTATATCTTCAAATATTCAACTAACTCTAGGTCTGAATTGTCATTTTTTAACTTCTTCCACATTTACTCAATCTTTAATCAAGATTTTTAAAGTGCTAAGGTCAAGAAAGTTCCCTGAAAATATCCTTGTCTTCCCCTTAACTCTGTAAGAAAGGAGTTCTGGGCATATCCAGTCAACTCAAAAAAAAAAAAAACAAAAAAAACAAAAAAAAAAACAACCCCACCAAAATAGTATATCTAGTTAATTAAAAGTGCATTTATGGCTCTATCACAAGAAGCATATGTTCTCATCAGTTATTTTCCCTTAACAGATTCTTAAGGATGGATTATAATATTAAATATTCTGGACTGATTTTTTTCAAGTAAATAACTTCCAGAGCTAATGACAACATGAGGTCACCTTGAAATTTTAAAACAGAAAGCCCTCGATTGATAAATAAAATAGAATCTCAGACATACCATTTTAATAATACTTTTTTCTTCAAATGAGCTTGGAAAATCAGTTACCATCTCTTGTGCCACAATTTCCACAGCTTTGGATTCTAGGCCATATTTCTGGACAAATGTTTCACTAGCCAAAACTGCCGCTGCAGCACCATCTGAAGTGGGACTAAGAGGAGGTAAAAATAATCATTTACACCCAGTGCACCTCTACCTTAGGATTTCAGACCAACAGTTCTTTCTATGTGGAAAGAAAAGCTGATTATGCTTGCTGGTCATTGCACTGTCTTCTTTGTGAAATCTACAGTTAAAAATTATACATGCTTCCCACCTGAGAACTGAATCTCTATCAAGAATTTAAACACTATCAGCCACTGCTTGGTCTGTAAGGGTCTCTCCCAAAACATTCTTAATGCAAAGAATCCTGAATTTACCTTTGCAGATGCATAAGGCATCTTCTGGTGACTTCTGAGGAGTCAACAAGGTTTTTCCTATTATAGTACAATAAAAATCTACCATGGGCCTAACTAGCTCTAACATTGTTATCTCCAAATAATCAGTCTTGGAATCCTTTTGAAACTTGGAAAGGAGAGAATAGGAAATACCAGAAAGTCCAAACCAGAAGGTGGGGTTTAGTTAAGAGATCTCCTCAAAATAGATTTTTTCCTTATAGCAAAGCTGTGAAGGAAAGTGGCAAACACAAGAAGACTTCTCTGAGTTCAGCTGGACTTTATAAATGGGCAGACCTTCATATTGCAACAGATAAAAGCTGACCCCATTTGTTCAATTGCATCCTACCAGGGTCTTCCAGGTGATAAGCAGGAGCTATACAGTACCAATTCAACCTTCTGGGAAACAGATATTGTCAAGCAATTTTCAAGATGCAACTATTATTATTATTAGAGCTATTTTTTTCTTGTTTTCATTTTTCCTATTTTATGTTTACTCTTAGCTACTATAACTGAGTAACATTTCCTAAGATAGAAGCATACAGTAGAGAAAACAAAATGCTCAAGGGAGAAACTCTGGACTCTACTGGCCTCCTAAGCCACATTTAAATGAATAAAATACAATTTTTAAAAAGTAGGTAGAGCTCAAGAATGAAGGAAATGAAGTACATAATTTTCCAAGAGAAAAGACAGTCTGTCTCCAGATAGGAATAGGAAGTAAAGGGGCCCCTGGGTGGCTCAGTCAGTTAAGCATCTGACTCTTGATTTCAGCTCAAGTCATGATCTCATGATCGTGGGACTGAGCCCCACTTCAAGCCCCACTTCAGGCTCTATGCTGAGCTCAGGCTCAGTGCTGAACGTGGAACCTGCTTAAGATTCTCTCTTTCTCTCTCCCTCTGCTCCTACATGTGCACGTTCTCACTCTCTCTCTCTCTCTCTCGCTCTCAAAAAAAAAAAAAAAGGAATAGGAAGTAAGGGCACGCCAGAGTGAGGACTCCATTAGTAGGAGCTCTATGCAAGCAGATACAGTTACAGATATACCCAGATGGAGCAGTTACTTCTATTAAATATTAAAATGTGGTTTTCTTACCAACATTGTAAGACAGTCAAATAATCAAAAATTTCTCGAGATTTCATCACTTCGTCTAAACTGTATTCCTTTTGGAACTGGGAATTCCTAAATACAAAATAAGTAGTTACAGAATACGAAGTAGCAGTTTTAATTTTTGTTGAAAATGTTCTGATCCAGAAGTCAAAGAATAATATGTAAATATTATTTTTACAAACAAAAGATAGGCTTTTATGAAGAGTTTCAACCTTTTTTTTTCAATAAATATTAACTTTTTATTATGGTTATTATGAGTAATATAATAAGCGCTACACTAAAACTGCTAATACTATAGGCATCTTCATTTAATATATTTTGACTGTTCTATTAATATAAGATTTTCTTTTATTTTTTAATTTTTATTTATTTTTAACTTAAATCCAAGTTAGTTAACATATAGTGTAATAATACATTCAGGAATAGAATTTAATGATTCATCATTTACATGTAACACCCAGTGCTCATCCCAACAAGTGTCCTCCTTAATGCCCCTCACCCCTTTAGCCCTTCCCCCGACCCAACCCCCTGCCAGCAACCCTCAGTTTGTTCTCTGTATTTAAGAGTCTCTTATGGCTTGTCTCCCTTCTCTGTTTTTATAACATTTTTGCTTCCCTTCCCTTATGTTCATCTGTTTTGTATCTTAAATTCCACACATGAGTGAAATCATAGGATATTTGTCTTTCTCTGACTGACTTATTTCGCTTAGCATAATACACTCTAGTTCCATCCACATTGTTACAAATGGCAAGATTTCATTCTTTTTGATCGCCAGATCCATTGTATATATATACCACATCTTTATCCATTCATCCATTGATGGACATTTGGGCTCTTTCCATACTTTGGCTATTGTTGATAGTGCTGCTATACACATTGGGGTGCATGTGCCCCTTTGGACCAGCACTCGTCTTTCCTTTGGATAAATACTTAGTGCAATTGCTGGGTCATAGGGTAGTTCTATTTTTAATTTTTTGAGGAACCTTCATACTGTGTTCCAGAGTGGCCGCACCAGTTTGCTTTCCCACCAGCAGTGCAAAAGAGATCCTCTTTCTCTGCATCTTCGTCAACATCTGTTGTTGCCTGAGTTGTTAATTTTTGTCATTCTGACAGGTGTGAGGTGGTATCTCATTGTGGTTTTGATTTGTATTTCCCTGATGATGAGTGATGTTGAGCATGTTTGCATGTGTCTCTTAGCCATCTGGACGTCTTCTTTGGAAAAGTGTCTATTCATGTCTTTTGCCCATTCCTTTTCTGGATTATTTGTTTTTTCAGTGTGGAGTTTGATAAGTTCTTTATAGATTTTGGATACTAACCCTTTATCTGATATGTCATTTGCAAATATCTTTTCCCATTCTGTTGGTTGCCTTTGAGTTTTGTTGATTGTTTCCTTCGCTGTGCAGAAGCTTTTTATCCTGATGAGGTCCCAATAGTTCATTTTTGCTTTTATTTCTCTTGCCTCTGGAGACATGTCAAGTAAGAAGTTGCTGTGGCTGAGGTCAAAGAGGTTGTTACCTATTTTCCCCTCTAAGATTTTGATGACTTCCTGTCTTATGTTTAGGTCTTTCATCCATTTTGTGTTTATTTTTGTGTATGGTATAAGAAAGTGGTCCAGGTTCATTCTGCATGTCACTGTCCACTTTTCCCAACACCATTTGGTGAAGATACTGTCTTTTTTCCATTGGGTATTCTTTCCTGCTTTGTCAAAGATAGTTGGCCATAAGTTTGTGGGTCCATTTCTGGGTTCTCTATTCTGTTCCACTGATCTATGTGTCTGTTCTTGTGCCAGTACCATACTGTGTTGATGACTACAGCTTTGTAATACAGCTTGAAGTTTCAACCTTTAATAAGTAAGTTGTTTGAACTGAATTTTTTAAAAATCTGAACTCCAAAATACAATATGTTGTAAAATAAAAATGTGTTTAATCTTCATCCTGGCTTCCTAGCATGGAGCTTCTAAAACCTGTGCAATTTCCTGAGTGACAGGAGTGTCTTTGTTATGCTAATATGGTGACTTATAGTGGGCTCCCTGTTAACTGTATGGGGGGAGGGTGCTGGTCACCAGAAACACCAACTGTGTGAATATAGGGGTTAGGACTTTTGAGCCAGTTTGACCCCTAAGGAGAAGGGAGGGGCAGGAGATTGAGTTCAATCTTGTGTCAATGATTTAATCAAGTACATCTGCATAAAGCCCCAGTAAACACTCTGGACACTGAAGCTTGCTGAAGCTTCCTGGTGGTGAGTACCTTCATATACCAGGAGGGTAATGTGTCCTGACTCCATGGGGAGAAGGTACAGAAGCTCTGCTTTAGGAACCCTCTCAGACTTTGCCTTATGTGCCTCTTTATTTGGCTGTTCCTGAGCTGTATACTTTATAATAATACTGTAATCATAAGTATAGCACTTTCCTGAATTCTGTGAGGAACTCTAATGAATTATCAAACCTGAGAGGTCATGGAAACCCCTGTATTTATAGTCAGTTGGTCAGAAGTACAGGTGGCCTGGAGACCCTACTTGTGGCTGGTATCTTAAGTGAGGGCAGTCTTGCAGAGGACTAAGTTCTTAATTCCTGGGGTCTGCATCAACTCGGGTGGTTAGTGCCAGAATTGAATTGCAGTATACCCAGTTGGTGCCAGATCAGTTGGGGGTTAAAATGTAATACCACCACCACCACCACCACCACCTAGAGAATTATTAAATACTAGTTCCTTAAGAGCAAAACAAAATTACTTGCAATTCAGCCTTTTGTGGGGATGATATTATACAATTACTTTTAATGAAGGCTAATGGAGTTCTTAAGTAAATGTAGAAAACCTGTAATAAATTATCTGCATACTTCAAAGCACATTTCCTTTCTGTGAAAAAGAAACTTAACCACTGCAAAGAAGAAACTATTTTTATCCCCTTTGGCTCCTCTAACAATAAAATGAGATGATTTCAGAAACTGCTCTGGCAAAAATAGCAGAAGCAGTAGACACCACAAAGGAAAGTCTATAAGCAAACTTCAACTGGTATGGAAATGAACAGCAATTCAAATGTTTAGAAATAAAGCCCATGTAACTTAGATCTGCATACTAGTATCTGTACCTTTTCTTCTAAAGTTAACTTTGATCATCACCAACTTCCATAAAACACCTAATTTGTGCCAGATCCTGTGGTAGGCATGTGGGACATGGGCATAGTCCTTACCCTCAAGGAACTCAGTATGAATCTCTGGCAAATAAATACAATATGATAAATACCACGACAGAAATGTTATACAGAGTGCCACGAAAGCACACAGGATGAGCATCAGACCCAGATACCAGAGGGAGCTTTCCCTCTGGGGTTAGCAAATAAGAGGAAGGAGGAGACAGAGAATTACTGGCAAAAGAATCAGGATACACAAAGCCTCTTGAGTTAAAGTAGCTCACTGAAGCTAGGGCATGAAGTTTGGGAGGAAATGTAGTCACAAGGTGACAAAGATGGAGCAAGAGAAATAAACAAAGATCAGCTCATGAAAGGCCAGTATATGGTATTTACATTTTACACTAAAAACATTGAGGAACTACTAAAGGATATTAAGCTGGAGTGTAACAATCAGACTTGTATTTAAACAAGAAGGCTATGGTACACAAAAGGGATGGTAAAGGGCATTATCAAAAGCAACTAAACTAAGAGATGAGAGCAATAATTAAGGCAAGAAATGCTAAGGGCCTAGAGTAGGGAATTGGAAGTTAAAGACAGAAAGAAGGGATGAGTTCAAGAGACAGTAAGGACGCAGCATTCTGTTCATCCTCAACTCATCTGCAATTCATATGGGACACTGAGGAAGAAAGCAGAGTTAAGAATGACTTCTAGTTTTCTATTATTAGGTATATATTGATGTCATTCATGAAGAATACTAAAGTAAAAATAGGGTTGAGAAAAAATGATCAATTCTGTATGGCCATGTTGACTCTGAGGCACTTATGAAGCATCTAAGTAGAGACAACTAGGAGTAAGTTATAGACACAGGTCTGAGGGCTCAAGTGGCATGAACTATCCCTAATTCGACACTACTTATCACAGATTCTCACTGCCTTTAAGTATTCTTATAATTTGTGAGGAAACACTTGAGAAGAGTTTTATAATTCAACCTTCTTAGAAATATGTAAGTGGGTATCTATAACAACTAGTGAGCAAACACAGGATTCTCTTTCTTTCCTAGCCAAGGAAAACCTAGTGCAAGAAGTTGGCATCTGAAATTTCTGAGCAAAACCTAGAAGGCTATTCTTGGCTGTTTCAAAGAGTTTTACATGATGAAACTGACATCCAGAAATAACATTTGCCTATTCAACATAATTGAGAACTTACAATATGAAATGGAAGGCCACTGGGGACAAGGAACTTATCTATCTTGTTCACTGCTGTATCACTAGCAGCTAAAGGTGTGTTGCACACAGTAGGCCGCTGAATACATATTTGTTGAGTGAATGAATTCCCTTTAGAAGAATGCCATAATGAGTGGATAATTGATGCCTGGTTAGGCAGGGTGTTAAGTAAGAGAAAGACTTTGATTCTCTAGAGAAAGTTAAGAGCTACTCCTTGAAGCCTCAAAGCCAAGAAACTGCAGTGTTGTCAATTCCTCAATGTATTGGTATAGTTCCTTACTACTTAGGAAATAAAAAGGATATTTGCATGGTTCTCCAAGTTCTAAGGACAAAGAATTTGCTCTAGATCATCTTCATGGGCTTAAGACTACTTATTCAAACTCTACTATACAGGTGCTTGCTTCGGCAGCACATATACCAACTCTACTATTCAGTAACAGCAAAGTTTTATTGAACATATACTATGTTCCAGTACCCTGCTAGATGCTGACGATACAAGATAAGACAGAATCTCTGCTCAAGGACCATCATGATCAAAGAAAGACTTATAAATAACTAAGTGGGATAGGGTGATGTGTTATAATAGAGGTATACAGACAGTGCAATGAAACTCATGAGAAAAAAAAAAAAATTATGCCCAGGAAGCTTTAAGAAGGTGTTTAGAAAAGGAATGACATTTGGGTTGGGGCTTGATGGGTAAATAGATATTCACCAAACAAAAGAAAGACAAAAGGATATTCCAGGGAGAGTTAACAGCCTAAGTAAAAACACAGAAGTGAGTACTGTATACTACACTTGGGAAAAAACAAGTGATCTGGTGAAGCTAGAGACTGTAAATAACCAGAAAGTAGTAGGAAATAAGACTGGCAAGGTAGAGTGGGCCAAATTATAACAAGCTTATTATCTCATATGAAGGAGTTTCTATTATATCATATAAGCAATGAAAATTCACTAAAACTTTATCAGCAATCATTCATATTCTTTCTTAAGCTTAAATAAATGACATTCTAAATATAAACAAACCCAAAGCTAAAATTGTAGTTAAAAGTTTACCTGGGTACAGGCCTTTTATAAGAAAAATAATAAAACATTCTAGTTAATATCTTTGAGGTCTTCCCCTTACTTTTTAAGTATAAAGTTGTATATTACATAGCAGGATAACTCAGATTTTTACAATTTCATATTTCTGAAATACTTACGGGTTATTAACTGAATGTTTATGATTTTTCCATCCAATTTTTGCAAAATGTTCAACCTTTGTTCCTGTAGAGAAAACAAGTAAGTGCTTTCATATTGCTTATTAAATGTTGCAATGGTACACAGTGTCCTGCCAAATATTTCTGCATTTTCCCTTGCACAGATTGTCAATATTGATCATGTCAACAACTGATCCCTCACATAAATATTTAATTAAACTTGTGTATATTTAATGAATTGAATCCACTAATAAGCACATGAATATGAATATGAAAAGCACTGAATATGAAAATAGTTCAAACTGGTTAATTCTATCTAGTATAAATAAGAGTCCAGTTTCAAAAACCAGAATATACAGCCTGGGATTCACAGTGGATATAGGGCAGGAAAGCACTGCCAGCAATTTTTTAAGGAGTTTGCCAAAGTATCCCAATGCCCCTGGGCTAAGTGAATTTTACAACCCACACCCTCCAGGACCTGATCCTTCTCCTTCCTTATGAATAGGCAGAAGAGTCTTTAGAAAAGTTATAACCTAGGGGTACCTGGGTGGCTCAGTTGGTTAAGCATATGACTCTTGGTTTTGATCTCATAGTTTGTGAGCTTGAGCCCCACATCAGGCTCTGTGCTGACAGTTCGGAGCCTGCTTGGGATTCTCTGTCTCCCTCTCTCTGTTCCTTCCCCGCTCATGCTCTCTCTCACTCAAAAATAAATAAATAAATATGTTTTAAAGTTTAAAAAAAAAGAAAAGTTATAGCCTAACAAGAAATATGTATGTTTTTAAATTCTTTAACAGAAAGTTTAAAGATTAGTGTCAGAAAAACGAAAGCAAGTATTAAGGAAGTTAAATACGCAAAAAATTTTTACTACTTTAAAAAAGACAAAGCAGCATAAGATAGGTTTTGAATCCTGCTTGAGAGCCAGAAAGGCCAAGGAAGGAAAAGGAACACTGACAGCAGCTGATAATGTTATGTTAATAGATGATGGCACAGGAAAATGAAGAGCCCCCATTTCTGTTTCATCTCTATCATCTCTGTCAGGAGGATGATCTTCAGAGCAGAAATGACATACATATAATTGAGCAAATCTTGTCTCAATTCTAATAAAAAAGGAAGAAGGCAGAATCCACACTAGTGATCTCATACAAAGAAGAGTGATAATCAGGTGGCAGCCAATATGGGTTCAGTAGGAACAAGCCATAGAAGATTAATACCTGTTTTCATTGGTTTGACTGGTAGATCAAATGAAACATAGTATCTGATTATCAGCAAGACAATTAAATTTTTTAGGACATCTTTTGGGACAAGGTAAGGAAATACTATACTGTGGGTTTTGGTTTTTGTTTGGGGGGAGCACAATGATGTTACTTTAAAAAATGAGGATTCTGTCAAATACGTTTAGATAATACTGGGTTAAACAAAGTGAAACAGGTTTCTTTATGGCAAGACATTCAGGGGCGCCTGGGTGGCACAGTCGGTTAAGCGTCCGACTTCAGCCAGATCACGATCTCACGGTCCGTGAGTTCGAGCCCCACGTCAGGCTCTGGGCTGATGGCTCGGAGCCTGGAGCCTGTTTCCGATTCTGTGTCTCCCTCTCTCTCTGCCCCTCCCCCGTTCATGCTCTGTCTCTCTCTGTCCCAAAAATAAATAAAAAATGTTGAACAGGTTTCTTTATGGCAAGACATTCAGAGCCTTTACTATTATTATATGTGTATCATGACTGTCCAAAAGGGGGTTAAAGAATCTGAAGTATCTCCCAACTTATCTGACCCATGAAATAGAGAATCTTATCAGGTTACTGTCCCACAAAACACATATTGGGAAACCACCAACATTGGCTAATATAGGTTAACCTGCAGAAAAGTCTCTAGTGCTAACCTCTAACCTCAGCCATGCTCTGGCTAATATGTCTACCAAAAATTGGATTAGAAAATTAAAGGCATGTTCACCAAACCTGAATGTGGGAAGGACTGCTATAATATTGAATCCAAATAGATTCAACAAAGCTTATTAATGGGATGGATCAGAATATATTCAAATTAAATGACCAATTCTATTCCTGGATCCCCAAAACAATCTGGGAAAAGGAGCAGCAACTATGAGAAATGCTCTGAGGTTCTGTTTGACTACAAGTTCAATATGATTTAATAGTGTGACGCAACTACCATAAATGCTTACATGTGATCCCAGTATCCGCAATTAGACTTGTGATGATGAATTATGAAACAAGTCAAATGAGAACAGTTACACAGTTAAGTGAGAAACAGTTAAAAGGAAGTTAAGCACAAGGTCTGGCAGGTTTCAGATATTTGAAGAGCTATAGAAAGAGGTTCACCTCCTGTGAGCCTCAGAAGACAGAAACAAGACCATGGATGGAAACTATAGGGAGAGAGATTTGAGTTCAACATGGCAAAGACCACTGTAACAACTGGAATCACCCAAAAAATGGAAGGAGTGACCATTGGTGGGACTAGAGTCATGAAAATGTTCGGTGGGACTGGAGTGATGAAAATGTTCTGAAACTAGAAAGTGGTAATAGTTGCAAAACTCTGAATATATTAAAAATCACTGAATTGTATACTTTAAAAGGGTGAATTTTATGGTATGTGAATTATATCTCAATAAAGCTGTCATTAAAAAAAGAAAATGAATTAAATTCCCAACTTAAAAACTAGAAAAACAACAACCAAAGTAAACCAAAAGAAAGCACAAAGAAGATAAAAGCAGAAATTAATTGCAGAAAATATAAAAAGAGTAGACATAATCAATCAAGATCCTGTTATTTTGAAAAATTTAACAAATTAAGGGCACCTGGGTGGCTCAGTAAGTTGAACGTCTGACTCTTGATTTCAGCACAGGTCATGATTCCAGGGTTGCAGGATGGACCCCTATATTGGGCGCCATGAGCATAGAGCCTGCTAAGAATCTCTCTCTCTCTCCCTATGCCCCTCTCCCCTGCTCATATGCAGGCTCTCTCAATCTCTCTCTCTCTCTCTCAAATTAAAAAAAAAATTAACAAAATAGACAACTACCTAATTTAATTTTAAAAAGGAGAAAGCAACGGGGTGCCTGGATGGCTCAGTTAGTTAAGCATCTGACTTCAGCTCAGGTCATGATCTCGTGGTTTGTGAGCTCGAGCCCCACATTGGGCTCTGTGCTGGTAGCTCAGAGCCCGGAGCCTGCTTCGGATTCTGTGTCTCTCTCTTTCTCTCTGCCCCTCCCCTGCTCACACTCTGTCTCTCAAAAATAAATAAACATTTAAAAAAAAAAAGGGCAAAGCATGAATATACAAACATAAAAAATAACAAGAGGGAAATATCATTGAAATAGAAAAAATTGTAAAATTGCAAAAGACTACTTTTCAGACTTCAATACAAAGATTTGGAAATCTAAATGAAATGAATAATTTCCTAGAGATACATAAACTACCCAAAATAATCTCAGTGAAGATAGAATATTTAAACATAAGGAAACCAAGCAACTACCAAAAAGGAAAAAAAAACAAAAAACAAAACAAAAAAAAAAAACAGGCCAAGATGAGTTCACAGGGAATTCTATCAAACCTACAAAGATTAGGTAATCTCCATGCTCCATAAAGTGTATCAAAGCATTAAAAGTAAGGAGAGGCTTCCTATTTCTTTTTATAAAGCAAGTATGAAATTAACATAAAATCACTTACAAATGTTGATTTGAAAGTACTATATAAAATAAAATAGTGACAGAATCTAACCCCACATTAAAAAAAAGTCAATACCTCACAACCAACTGGCATTCATTTGAGATACGCAAAGTTGGTTCAATACCAGGAATCCAGTAATAAAATATTCTAATAATAGACCTAAGTGCAATTAACAGAGGCTAGAAAAAGCCTTTAACAAAATTCAATACCCATTCCTGAAAGAAAAAAAAAAAAACCTCAAGAAAACAACTGATGGATGCTTTATGAACACAACAAAATTATATATTATATATTATACTATATATATATAATTATAAAAAATTTTATATTACATATCTTTTATATATATATAAAAGATCCTGAGGCCATCAGCCAGCATCTTACTTAATGGGATAATAACATCTGCCGTAATGGATTGTTGTGAGAATTGAATAAGATAATATAAGTATGGAAAGTCATTCATTCATTCATTCATTTACTCATTCAACAAGTATTTATTGAGTCCTTTCTGCACACAGACGCTGCTGAGTAAGCATCATTAAAGTCTCCCCTCGCACTGCCATCATGTCTAAGTCAGAGTCTCCCAAAGAGCCTGAACAGCTGCGGAAGCTTTTCATCGGAGGTCTGAGCTTTGAAATAACCAATGAGAGTCTGAGGAGCCATTCTGAGCAATGTGGAACGCTTACAGACTGTGTGGTAATGAGAGATCCAAACACCAAGTGCTCCAGAGGCTTTGGGTTTGTCACCTATGCCACTGTGGAAAAGGTGGATGCAGCCATGAATGCAAGGCCACACAAAGTGAATGGAAGAGTTGTAGAACCAAAGAGGGCTGTGTCGAGAGACAATTCTCAAAGACCTGGTGCCCACTTAACTGTGAAAAAGATTTTTGTCAATGGCATTAAAGAAAATACTGAAGAACATCATCTAAGAGACTGAATAGTATGGGAAAATTGTAGGGATTGAAATCACGACTGACCGAGGCAGTGGCAAAAAGAGAGGCTTTTCTTTTGTAACATTTGACTGTCATGACTCTGTAGACAAGACTGTCATTCAGGGGCGCTTGGGTGGCTCAGTCGGTTAGGCGTCTGACTTTGGCTCAGGTCATGATATCGCGGTCCGTGAGTTCCAGCCCCGTGTCAGGCTCTGTGCTGACAGCGCAGAGCCTGGAGCCTGTTTCAGATTCTGTGTCTCCTTCTCTCTGTGACCCTCCCCCGTTCATGCTCTGTCTCTCTCTGTCTAAAAAATAAATAAACGTTAAAAATTAAAAAAAAAAAAAAAAAGAGAGACTGTCATTCAAAAATACCATACTGTGAAAGGGCACAACTGTAAAGTAAGGAAAGCTTTATCTAAGCAAGAGATGGCTAGTGCTTCCTCCAGCCAAAGAGGTCGAAGTGGTTCTGGAAACTTCAGTGGTGGTCATAGAGGTGGTTTTGATGGGAATGACAAATTTGGCTGCGGAGGAAACTTCAGTGGGTGAGGTGGCTTCGGTGGCAGTCAAGGTGGTGGTAGATATGGTGTCAGTGGGTATGGCTATAATAGATTTGGTAACGATGGAAGCAACTCTGGAGGTGGTGGAAGCTATAATGATTTTGGCAATTACAACAAGCAATCTTCAAATTTTGGACCCATGAAAGGAGGAAATTTTGGAGCCAGAAGCTCTGGCCCATATGGTGGTGGAGGCCACTTTGCCAAACCACAAAACCAAGGTGGCTATGGCGGTTCCAGCAGCAGCAGTAGCTATGGCAGTGGCAGAAGGTTTTAATTACTGCAAGGAAACAAAGCTTAGCAGGAGAGGAGAGCCAGAGAAGTGACAGGGAACCTACAGGTTACAATAGATTTGTGACCTCAGCCACGCATAGTGGTGGCAGGACTTAGCTGCTACAAAGAAGACATGTTTTAGACAATACTCATGTGTATGGTCAAAAAACTCGAGGACTGTATTTGTGACCTGTACAACAGATTATTTTAGTTTCTGTTCTGTGGAAAGTGTAAAGCATTCCAACAAAGGGTTTTTTTAATCATGACACTGAATAAACATGTCCTTTAAAAGAAAAAACACACAAATATTTATTATTTACATATGGTAGGGACTGTAGAAGAGAAAGGGGAAAAAAACAACAATATTCTTCTATCTAGATTACATGCCAAGCACTGTGCTAGGCTGGATATATTGAAAGTAAACAAAACAGACATGGATCCTGCTTTCATGGAGTTTACAAAATAATGAGGAAGACAAAAATTAAACAAGTAAAACTACACACACACAAACACACACACACGTTTATATATATATGAATATAAATAGTGCTAGATGCTATGAAGGAAAGCAATTGGGGGCTATCTATGAATGAGAATAATAGGAGGGACCTGCTTCAATTTGAATGGCCAAGGACAGTCTTTCTTTGGAGAATAATTAATTATAGAATACCTGCTTTGTGCCAGGCACTGTTCTAGGTAACAAGAAATGAACAGGGAATAAAACAAAAGTGATGGCCTTATGGAACTTAGATGCTAGTTGGAGGAGACAATCAGTAAGAAAAAATATATATGCCAGGTTTTATAAGTGTTATATAAAATAATTCAAGAGGAGACACAGAGGATAGGGAGTTCCAGGAAAGAGGGTGATCAAAGAAGCAGATGACAACTTTTAAGCAAAGACCTGATGGAAATAAAGGAGCTAGCACCAATGATATCTTAGGGTAAAGCATTCCAGAAGTGGAAACAGCAAGGCCCTGCCTCAAGCAGGAATGTGTTCACTGTTTTCAAAAACAGAAAGGATAATGTGGCTGGAGTAGAGTGGTGAAAGAAAAAATGGTAACAGATGAGGTCAGAACACTAATGAGGGTGGGGGATCAGATCGTGCAGAAGTTTGTAGGCCACAATAAGACGTCTAAGCTTCAATCTGAGTATGATGAGAACACATGGAGAGTTTGAGCAGAGGAGTGAACTCATTTGGCTTATATTTTAAACACACTGCACTGAAGCAGGGTTTAGACTGTTAAGTGCTGATATAGCTGATATAGGATACAGCTGTTAAGTGCCATGTTGTCACTCGCCCTGCTCAAAATAAAGTTGTTTCTTAACTATACCTGTTTGCTATACTCCTGTGACAGCAAGGGACACTTGGTCTCATACACGTCAATAAAATTAAATACTGATTTGAATGGCGATTCTTGAATTAAAAAACAAAAAACAAACAAACCACAAAAACAACAACAACAACAAAACAACACTGCTCTGGCTATAATGTAAAGAACTGACTGCAGAGATACACAAGAAGAGGCAAAAAACCAAAACCAAAACAGGACTCCTATAATCCAGATGAGAAATTAGGGTGACCTGCACTACAGTAGAAGTGGTAGAAAGGGTGAGAGATGTTTACTGAGAAATGAGTGAAAAGGTTTGCCAATATACTCATACTGTCAAGTTCAAGCAGACTCAAGAACAGCCCCATGGTTTTTGGCCAAATGTCCTAGAAAGATGGAGTTAGCATGTATTGAAAGGGGAAATCTTCAGGAGGAACAGAGGAAAAGGGGGGAGTTCAGAGAAAGAATTAGGACTTCAGTTTTAGACCTATTAAAGTTGAAATGCCTATTATAGACATCCAAGTGGAGATACCTTTGGAAAGTGTTGGAGATATGAGACAGGATTTTTTTAAGACCTAATGGATGAGGACAGCCAATCTTGAAAGAATGGAGTAAATAGCACTGTAGCCAAAGGGAATATGAGACTCTGAGGCAGAAAACAGTTTGGTTTACTGAAGACAATGAAAGAAGGCCAGGACAATGGGAATGAAAACAACAAGAAATTATTTTTTAAAATACAGAGTCTCATTGTTTTACAATAACAAATAATGAATACATATTTTAGTACCTAAATGCTACAGACTGTGTCCCTGACAAAAATCATATTTGAAGCCCTAAACCCCAATGTGATAGTATTTGGAAACAGGACTACTGGGAGGTAATTAGGGTAGTGAGGTCATGAGAGTGAGGTCCCCATGACAGATTAGTGCCCTTACAATACTCTTAAGGGGTGCCTGGGTGGCTCAGTTGGTTGAGCGTCCAACTTCGGCTCAGGTCACGATCTCATGGTTTGTGAGTTTGAGCCCCGCGTCAGGCTCTGTGCTGACAGCTCAGAGCCTGAAGCCTGCTTCGGATTCTGTCTCTTTCTCTCTCTGCCCATCCTCACTTGTGCTCTGTCTCTCTGTCTCTCAAAAATAAATAAATGTAAAAAAGAAAAAGAAAAAAGAAAAACAATACTCAAGAAGAAGAGAAAGATGTTTCCTTCTCTCTCTGTCTCATTCTCTCTCTCTCTCTCATTCTCATTCTCATTCTCTCTCTTTGCACCTGCACAAAAGAAGAGGTCAGGTGAGTACACATGGAAGGGCAGCCACCTACAAACCAAGAGGCCTCAGAATAAAATCTATCTTGTACCTTGATCTCGGACTTCCCAGCCTCCAGAACTGTGAGAAATTAATTTTTGTTGTTTGAGCCACCCAATCTACGGTATTTTGTTACGGCACCCAAGCAGACTAATATACTGGAACTGAGGTTACACTAAACAAAAATGTAAAATACATGAATGGCTTTGAAACAAGGAAGTGGGTTTTAAGGAAACTGCTAGTGAAAGCCTAAATAAAGTGCCTTAAAGAAACTATTAGTAGAAGCCTCCAGATCCTGTGAGGATGCTGTTGGTGAGGGTTTACAAAATGATAAAAACCTTACTGAGGAACAGAGGAAAGGAGATCCTTGCTGCAATGCTTGCTGACACTATAGTAACACTATTATCTGCAGTTATGTGAAAATCAGATAATAACCAAAATATTGAAGGTGCCACATGATTTCTTCTTGCTATTTATAGTAAAAATCTATACTGCTATACTGAAGAAAGGGCTGTTAAAAAGAATTCAGGACCTGATGACATTGAAAGTTCAAGCCTCTCAAAGAGGGAAAAGATGCTAAAATTAAGTAACAGTCTTTGAGCAAAGATCAAATCCAGGGCACTGCTTATAAAAAATGGTACAAGGATGAAGCCCAAGCTATGACAAATCTTTTGCTATGATCTCAGAAATATCAAAAGTGACGCCTCAGAATATAGTTCAAACAGACAAAAAGCCCTCTAAAGAAAAAAAGGTTGTGCCTCACAAATCCTCTCAAAGAATCAAGAAGCTTAAGAATGTTGTCCCTCAGCTGTTTCAGAAGGGACCCAAGGTAGAAGAAAACTTATCTTTATCTTTTTTTAAATGTTTATTTATTTTGAGAGAGAGAGTATGTGTGTGTGCAGACAGGGGAGGGGGAGAGGGAGAGGGAGAGGGAGAGGGAGAGAGAGAATCTCAAGCAGGATCACAGAGTCTGAAGGACTTGATTCCACAACCCTAGGATCAAGACCTGAGCCAAAATCAAGAGTCAGACATTCAACCAACTGAATTTTAAGTTTATTTATTTATTTTTGAGATTGGGGGGAGAGAATGAGCAGGGGAGGGACAGAGAGAGGAAAGAGAGAGAATCCCAAGCAGGCTGCACACTCAACACAGAGCCCAACTTGGGGTCTGATTTCACAACTGTGAGATTAGGACCTGAGCCAAAATCAAGTTGCTTAAGCAACTGAGCCACCCATGCACCACCTGTATATTTATGTTTTGTGTACTTCTCTGTATTGAGTTATAATACCCATCAATGACAAATTTTTGATTTTTAAAAAATGCTGGGTTCAACCCGCTAAGCTGATCCCATCATTTCCTAGCAGGTCACAACCCACAGTTTGAAAAACTCTGGTCTAGGGTTAAGAGCTGTGGTAATAAAAGGAACTGGAAGGAGTCTGGAGTCTTTGTTTTAGAGTCTGCAGGTAGAAATGATAGGACATAATGGGACTGGAGGGACTGGAATAAGAAGAATAAGAAGGGAGAAGTGTCAAAGATGACTCATGTTTCTGCCTTGAACATCTGAATAAATGGAAGTGCCACTTACTGAGATGAGGAAAACTAGAGGAGGAACAAGTTTAAAATTATGGGAGAAGAGAAGAGTTTGCATTTGAACATGTTAAATTGAGATGTCTATTAAATATACAAGCAGATATCCAAGATGCCACCTGGTTATGTAAGTATAGAAGCCATCACTGACTGCCCTAAGTTTGCCTTCCTCATCCCACCCTTGTTTTTTTTCTTCACAAGACTAATAATTACCTGAAATTATCTTCATTTTTTTCATGTGTTAATATCTCTCCCGTACTAGAAATTTAAGCAAAGACTTCATATTTCATCTGTTTATTTATAGCTTATGAATGAATACACTAATATACTTAATTCTTTTTCCCTCTTAAATGTCCTTTGAGGTCTGACTTTGCAGTTTCCTACAACAAAAGAAGTGGAATGTATTTCCCTATCCCTTGATTCCAAGTTTGCAATATAACTTGCTTTGGTCAACAGCTGAAGTCTCACAAGGCTTTACGTGCTGATTACTCTCTTGTCCTCCTGCTGTCACCATGAAAAGGACATGCCAGGGCTGGCTCTCTGGTCCCAGGAGGAAGAAAGATATATGACCCAGTCAAACAAGAGTAGAACAGAGCCTCCAGTCATCCTACAATCATATGATTAACCCAAACAAGAAAAGCTGAGTTCAGCTTAGATGAACTGATTCCTAGTCAATCTACTAACTTGTAAAAAATAATTATTGTTTAAAATCACTGAGTTTTGGCATGGTTTATTACAAAGCAATAGCAAACTGATATACCGATGTATCCAATGCCTAGAGCAGTGCCTAGAATATAATGACAGCCCAAATAATATTTTAAATGAATTATTTAATTGAAAAAGAAATAGATAAGGAATAGCCAAAGAGGTAAGGAAAACCAGGAGAATGGGGTGTCACAAAAGCCTAGAGAAGAGTATGTTTCAAGAAGGAAGTAGTCAAAAGGGATTAATGGTGTTAAGGTCTTTAAATTAGGATTAAAAAATATTTACTAGATATGACAACATGGTGCTCAATAGTAGCCTTGCGAAAGGAGGGAAGCCAGAATGGAACAGACTGAGTTTTAAAATGCAGGAAACAGCATTAAGAAAGAAAATTCTCAGGGTGCCTGGGTGGCTCACTAGGTTGAGCGTCTGCCTTCGGCTCAGGTCATGATCTTGGAGTTTGTGAGTTCGAGCCCCATGTTGGGCTCTGTGCTGACAGCTCAGAGCCTGGAGCCTGCTTTGGATTCTGTGTCTCTCTTTCTCTCTACCCCTCCCCTGCTCATGCTCTGTCTGTGTCTCAGAAATGAGTCAACATTAAAAAAAAATTTTTAATAAAAATAAATAAATAAACAAACAAACAAACAAACAAACAAAATTCTCATGGCCAAAAACTGGCAATGTTCTTCCCACCATTCTTCCTTGAAAATTTTTTTCCTTTCTAATTATTTGATTTTGGCTATCAAACAACCTGGGATATTTTTCCTGCAAAGAATAAGAAAGCTGAACTTCATGTAGGATTACTTACTTTCTTATCTCATAGTACATAGCAAGGCACCGGTTCAGGGTCATACAATTAAAAAAAAAAAAAAATCCTAGGGGCGCCTGGGTGGCTCAGTCGGTTAAGTGTCCGACTTCAGCTCAGGTCACGATCTCACAGTCTGTGAGTTCGAGCCCCGCGTAGGGCTCTGGGCTGATGGCTCAGAGCCTGGAGCCTGCTTCAGATTCTGTGTCTCCCTCTCTCTCTGCCCCTCCCCCATTCATGCTCTGTCTCTCTCTGTCTCAAAAATAAAAAATAAAACGTTAAAAAATTTAAAAAAAAAATCCTATCTGTACTATCCCATGCTTTAACTAACTGGTTAAGGCAAGCCAATCACTGATTATCAGTCAAAAAATTAGGATGTTTACCTACAAAATGCAAATCAACTATGAAATTTAAACCTCATAAAACATTACAAATGACCAATGATGGACTCTTGATGAATTCAAGCACTAAGAATAAAATTTGGCTATATAAACCTATTACCAAGAGCAAGCTTTAAGTCTCGTCATATTCAGAATGGATACACCTCAATTTATAATTCATGATTATAGGGGACAAGATTTATGTTACTTTTCCTATTTCAATTTCTTGGTATGGAACATTCTAGGTACCTCCCATATGATATCCTATACATAAATACCTTCTCTACAATTAAATCCTACATGAATTATTCAATTTAATTCAAAAACCACTTTATATTTTATAGATCCTGATATTTTCCACAGTTCCTAAATAAATTCCTATTGTTTCTCTTCACATGCATATAACTATCAATAGGCCTTAAAATATTTTTAACATACCATATTTTTCCATGTGCTCTTTTCCAGCAAACCCAAACATCTGAGGAGCAACTGGTTTGGCACACAATCCATATTTTTTTATCAGGACCTCAAGATGCTTATCAATTGGATTGGTCCTTTGTGAAGTCTAAGAGAGGAGAGAAAGAAATAAGTACTTGACATGCTAAGTGTCTCTTTCAACTATTACAGTGTTAATTAAGACATCTGCTTATTTTAAGCCATAGTAAACCAAAAATAAGCAATGTGAATAAAGTCAGTCAGGAAATACTTTGCAGGGAAACATGGAAAGGAAAAATAATCAAGTGAGGTGTTAATTTTTTCATGAAGTATTTATAAAGAATCCAATATGTACCCATACTACTCAAGGTAGTATGCTCTGCTCATCTGGCATTTACAACTGAGGCAGGGAGGGGACAAAAGGTGATGAAGATAAAACTAAATTAAAATATAAATAATAATGCTATAAAGAAGAACAAATTCAAGTAAGGGGATAAAACTGAACATAGGAAGTGTTACTTTAATTTTTTGTTTGTTTTATTTATTTTTGAGAGAGACAGAGTGTGAGCGGGGTGAGCAGGGGAGGAGCAGAGAGAGAGGGAGACACAGAATCCGAAGCAGGCTCCAGGCTCTGAGCTGTCAGCATAGACCCCAATGCGGGGCTCAAACTCACAAACAGTGAGATTGTCACCTGAGCCGAAGCCAGACACTCAACCATCTGAGCCACAAGGCACCCCTAGGAAGTGCTATTTTATACACAATAGACAAGGAAGGTCTCATTGACAAAACAGTATTTGAGCAAGAATGTGAAGCAGTAAGGAGTAAGTTATTTGGATAACCTTGGGAAAGGAGCATTCTAGGCAGAGAGAACAGCAACCAAAAAGATCTTAAGGCAGAAGCATGCTTGGGTTTTTGAGAAAAGAAGTGAATTAGGACTAAGATAAAGAGTGTAATCACCTCAGAGAGTGTAATCATTTTTGTTTCCTAGTTCTACAGTATAAGAACATAGTTACTACCACAAATATTTCACAAAGGGAAATATTTTCTTCTCAGTTTCCCTGCTAGACGCTCAGGTCACGATCTCACGGTTCATGAACTCCCTGAAGGCAGGAATCTTTTTTCATACACCTTTGCACATACACCCAATGACTAGCATATGGCCTGCCACACAGCAAACATTCTGTAATTGTTGAATGAATAAATGAGGATTATTTTTTGGTCCACAAGGAGTTCCAGAGGGAATACTGTTAAGCCCTTCTCTTTGATTAAGAAAATATAGGGGTGCCTGGGTGGCTCAGTGGGTTAAGCATCTGACTTCGGCTCAGGTCATGATCTCGCGGTCTGTGAGTTTGAGCCCCACATCAGGCTCCGTGTTGACATCTCAGAGCCTGAAGCCTGCTTCGGAGTCTGTGTCTCCCTCTCCCTCTCTCTCTGCCCCTCCCTGCTCATGCTCTGTCTCTCTCTCTTTCAAAAATAAACATTGAGAAAAAAAAGAAAAAATATAGGCCTAAAGAAAGAAAATTATTTAGTTAGATATGATAAACACTTGACAATCCAAATGATATTTTGATAGAAATGGGTCTTGTGAATCTCTGAACACAGAAATCTTAAAAATAAGAGTTCTAAAGAAATTTTTAAAAACAAAGAGAAGGGGTCCCTGGATGGCTCAGTCAGTTAAGCATCTGACTTCAGCTCAGGTCATGATCTCATGGTTCATGAGTTCAAGCCCCATATCAGGTTCTCTGCTGTCAGCACAGAGTCCACTTTGGATTCTCTTTCTCCCTCTCTGCTCCTCCCCTGCACCCTCTCTCTCTCTCCCTCTCAAAAATAAACATTAAGAAAAAAAAGTTTTTTGGGAATGCAAGCTGGTGCAGCCTCTCTGGAAAACAGTATGAAGGTTCCTCAAAAAATTAAAAATAGAACTACCCTACGACTCAGCAATTGCACTACTAGGCATTTATGCAAGGAATACAGGTGTGCTGTTTCAAAGGGGCACATGCACCCCAATGTTTATAGCAGCACTATCAACAACAGCCAGAGTATGGAAAGAGGCCAAATGTCCATCGATGGATGAATGGATAAAGAAAATGTGGTATATATATACAATAGAGTATTACTCGGCATCAAAAAGAATGAAATCTTGCCATTTACAACTACGTGGATGGAACTAGAAGGTATTATGCTAAGTGAAATTAGTCAGAGAAAGACAAGTATCATATGACTTCACTCATATGAGGACTTTAAGACACAGAACAGATGAATATAAGGGAAGGGAAGCAAAATAATATAAAAACAGGGAGGGAGATAAAACATAAGAGACTCTTGGGGCGCCTGGGTGGCTCAGTCGGTTGAGCGTCCGACTTCAGCTCAGGTCACGATCTCACGGTTCGTGAGTTCGAGCCCCGCGTCAGGCTCTGGGCTGATGGCTCAGAGCCTGGAGCCTGCTTCCGATTCTGTGTCTCCCTCTCTCTCTGCCCCTCCCCCATTCATGCTCTGTCTCTCTCTGTCTCAAAAATAAACATTAAAAAAAGAAATTTTTTTTTAAAAAACATAAGAGACTCTTAAATATGGAGAACAAAGAGAGGGTTGCTGGAGGGGTTGTGGGAGGGGGGATGGGCTAAATGGGTAAGGGGCACTAAGGAATCTACTCCTGAAATTATTGGTTGCACTATGTGCTAAATAATTTGGATGTAAATTTTTAAAAATAAAAAATAAAATTAAAAAAAAAAATTTTTAAGAGAAAATGTTCACTGCTAAGTAAAAAAGGGGTGCTAATTAAAACAATGATATATAACTTCTGCTTCTAGACAAGATGGATTACAGAAAACATATTTATCCTTCTAGCTTAACCATCTAAAAGCTTGGACAAAATATATAAAGCAACAATTTTCAATGTACAAGTATAAAGCACAGCATAGAGATCGCTAAGAGAAGGAAAACAAATAAGATGAGCATTATGATTTTCCCCAGATTGCTACTTGGAAAGAACAGGGAGGAGTAACATGAAGTCCAGCAATCTTCCTAAGTTGAAGAAACAGAGTTCAGAACTCAAAGAGACCAAGCCATCTAGAATTCACAGAGAAGAGAACTGGAGACAAAAAGAGACAGACAGAGAACACATATGTGCACATGCTCTGAAATGGATAGCAACATGCAGAAAAATGAACCTGGACCACTTTCTTACACCATACACAAAAATAAACTCAAAATGGATGAAAGACCTAAATGTAAGACAGGAAGCCATCAAAATCCTCGAGGAGAAAGCAGGCAAAAACCTCTATGATATTGGCTGCAAAAACTTCTTACTCAACACATCTCTGGAGGCAAGGGAAACAAAAGCAAAAATGAACTATTGGGGCCTCATCAGGATAAAAAGCTTCTGCACAGCGAAGGAAACAATCAACAAAACTCAAAGGCAACCAACAGAATGGGAAAAGATATTTGCAAATGACATATCAAAGGGTAAGTATCCAAAATCTATAAAGAACTTATCAAACTCCACACCCAAAAAACCCAAAAAATAATCCAGTGAAGAAATGGGCAAAAGACATGAATAGACACTTTTCCAAAGAAGACATCCGGATGGCCAACTGACACATTAAAAAATGCTCAACATCACTCATCACCAGGGAAATACAAATCAAAACCACAATGAGATACCACCCCACGCCTGTCAGAATGACAAAAATTAACAACTCAGGCAACAACAGATGTTGACGAGGATACAGAGAAAGAGGATCTCTTTTGCACTACTGGTGGGAAAGCAAACTGGTACGGCCACTCTGGAACACAGTATGAAGGTTCCTCAAAAAATTAAAAATAGAACTACCCTATGACCCAGCAATTGCACTACTAGGTATTTATCCAAGAGATACAGGTATGCTGTTTCAAAGGGACACATGAACCCCGATGTTTATAGCAGCACTATCAACAACAGCCAAAGTATGGAAAGAGCCCAAATGTCCATCGATGGATGAATGGATACAGAAGATGTGGTATATACATACATACACACACACACACACACACACACACACACACACACATACACACAATGGAGTATTACTCAGCAATCAAAAAGAAAGAAATCTTGCCATTTGCAACCACGTAGATGGAACTAGAGGGTATTATGCTAAGCGAAATGAGTCAGTCAGAGACAGACAAATATCATATGACTTCACTCATATGAGGACTTTTAGACACAACATATGAACATACGGGAAGGGACACAAAAACAATATAAAAACAAGGAGGGGGACAAAAACATAAGAGACTCTTAAATATGGAGAACAAACAGAGGGTTGCTGGAGGGGTTGTGGGAGTGGGGGATGGGCTAAATGGGTAAGGGGCATTAAGGAATCTACTCCTGAAATCATTGTTGCACTATAGCTAACAAACTTGTATGTAAATTTAAAAAATAAATTAAAAAAGTGTATTCCAAGAGTTTTATAGAATAAAAAAAAATCCAACTAAAAAAAAACTAAAGTGAAATTACACACACAAAAAAACTCAATTAGCAGAAAACAAAGAGAAAAAGGGAAAAAGAAGACATTGAACAAAAAAAAAAAAAAAAAAAAAACAAATAGCAAGATAATAAGATAGTAGATTTAAACTAGTGCTGTCCTTGGGGCTTCTGGGTGGCTTAGTCAGGTAAGTGCCTGACTTTGGCTCAGGTCGTGATCTCACAGTTCATGAGTTTGAGCCCCACGTTGGACCCTGTGCTGACAGCTCAGAACCTGGAGCCTGCTTCGGATTCTGTCTGTGCCTCTCTGTTTCTGCATCTCCTCTGCTTGTACTCTCTCTCAAAAATAAATAAACATTAAAAAATTTTTAAACTAATGTTGTCCAAGTAAACATTTACTAACAGGCTCATGAGGGTCGGGGAGGCATAACTGATGTATTTGCCAATTTTTGTGATGTAAATACTTCCACTACAGCCAATTTAAATCACTGAAAGCAAAGATGAGAAGAGTTGTGCACAATCACGCAAGAGTCTCTCAAGCTGGTAGAAGCCAGTAGGTATTAGTTTCAGCTATTAATTTAAACCCTATATATCAATAGCCACATTAAATAAAAAGGATACAAAAAGCCCAGTTAAAAAGAAGAGACTGATAAATTGTTAAAAAGCAAGACCCAACTATATGTTGCCTACAAAAATCTAATTCAAAAACCACACTGATATATCACCTCATACCTGTTAAAATGGCAATTATCAAAAAGACAAGAAATAATAAGTATTGGCAAGGATGTGGAGAAAAAGGGAACCTTTGTGCACTACAGGTGCAAATGTAAATTTCAGCCACTATGAAAAACAGTATAGCAGCTCCTCAAAAAATTAAAAAGAGAAATACCATATGATTCAGCAGTTCCACTTCTGGGTATTTATCAAAAGAAAACAAAAACACTAACTTCAAAAAATATATGCACCCCCATGCTTACTGCAGCATTATTTACAACAGCCAAGATATGGAAACAACCTAAGTGCTAAGTGCCCATCAACAGATGAATGCATAAAGACAATGAGGGCTATATAGACATATAGATACACACACACGTATATACATACATACATATATATACACACACACACACACACACACACACACATATTATACATGCACATACATATAATAGAATATTATTCATCCATAAAAAAGAATGAAATCATGGGGTACCTGGCTAGCTCAGTTGGTGGAGCATAAAACTCTTGATCTCAGGCTTGTGAGTTTGAGCCCCAAGTTGGGTATAGAGATTACTTGAAGGAGAAGGAAAAGGAGAAAGAGGAGGAGAAAGAGGAAGAGGAGGAGGAGGAGGAGGAAGAAGAAGAATGAAATCTTGCCATCTATGACAACATGGATGGACCTTGATGCATTATGAAAAACTAAGTGCAATAAGTCAGAGAATGACAAATACCATATGATCTCACTTACATGTGGATTCTCAAAAAACAACAACAACCGGCTCACAGATACAGAGAACAGATTGGTAGTTGTCAGAGGGTAGGCAAAAGGTACAAACTTCCAGTTATAAAATTAAAAAGTCATGGCCGAGGCAGTGGCGGGGAACCTGGCTGGCTCAGTCAGTAGAGCATACAACTCTTGATCTCAGGGTTGTCAGTTCAGACCCCATGCTGGGTGTAGGGCTTACTTAAAAATAAAATCTATTAAAAAGTCATGGAGATATAATGTACATCATGGTGACTATAGTCAATAAGACTTTACTGCATACTCAAAAGTTGCTAAGACTGTAAATCTTAAAAGTCCTTAAAAGTTCTCATCATAAGAAAAAAGTCTTGTAACTAAGTTTGGTGACAAACGCTAACCAGACTTATAGTGGTGATCATTTCACAATATATGCAAATATCGGACCATTATGTTGTACACCTGAAAGTAATAAAATTGTGCATCTCAATTACACCTCAATTTTAAAAAGCCTAATTCAAACAAAGACAGAAATAGGAAAAAGGATGGGAAAAGATATACTATTCTAATTCTAATCAACAGAAAGCTGAAATGCCTATGTTTATATCAGACAAAATAGATCTAAGATCAAGGAACACTACAATAAAGAGGATTATCTCACAATGATGAAGGGGTCAATTATCAAGTACCTAACAATCCTAAATGTTAGTATACCTAATATCAGAGCTTGAATACATGAAACAAAAACTGATAGAGCTGAAAGGAATAGACAAATCCACAGATTTAGCAGAAGATCTCAATACTTCCCCTCTGAATAACTGATAGAACAAGTAGACAGGAAAATCAGTAAGGATATGAAGATTTGATCAATATTAACAACCAATATGACAGCATTTACAGAACACTCCACCCAATAACATCAGAATACATATGAAAGTGCACAGACTATTTATCAAAATAGACCATATCCCGAGCCAAAAAGTAAGTCTCAGTAATTAAAAAGTATTCATATCATACAAAGTATATTCTCTGACCACAGAGATTTAAAATAGAAACAAATAGGGGTGTGTGGGTGGCCTGGTGCCTGGGTGGCTGGATGGTTAAGCATCAAATTTTGGCTCAGGTCATGATCTCACGGTTGGATCATGGTTCCAGCCCCGCATCAGGCTCCTGCTGTCAGCGTAAAACCTGCTTCTGATCCTCAGTCTCCATCTCTCTCTTCCCCTCCCCTGCTTGTGCTCTCACCCTCCTTCAAAAGTTAATAAACATTAAAAAAAATTTTTTAATAGAAACAGAGAACAGAAAGATATCTGAAAAATGCCTAAATATTTAAAAATTAAACAACATGCTTCTAACACATGGGTGAGAGAAGAAATCACAATGGAAAATTTTTTTTCAAGTTTTTATTTAGATTCCAGTTAGTTAACATACAGTGTAATATTAGTTACAGCTGCAGAATTTAGTGATTCATCACTTACATACAACATTTGTTATGCTCATCATAACATCCCCCCTCCCCACCCGCCTCCCCTCTGGTAACCATCAGTTTGTTCTCTACAGTTAAGAGTGTTTCCTGGTTTACCCCCCCACTTTTTTTTTTTTTTTTGAAATTTAAAAATAATTTGAAATAAATGAAAATAAAAGCATGATATAAAAAAACTTATAGTATGGGGGCTCCTGGGTGGCTCAGTCGGTTAAGCATCTGACTTCAGCTCAAGTGATGATCTTGTGGTTCATGAGTTCAAGTCCTGCATTGGGCTCTGTGCTGACAGCTTGGAGCCTGGAGCCTGCTTCAGATTCTGTGTCTCCCTCTCTCTCTACCTTTTTCCCACTCTCTCTCTCTCTCAAAAATAAACATTAAGAAAAAATTTTTTAATTTACGGTATGCTGCTTAAGCAGTGTTTTAAAAGAATGTATAGTATCAAATACCTACATTTGAAAAAAGGCCAGATTTAAAAGCAATGACCTAAGCCTCCAACTTTATAGACTATAACAATAAAGAGCAAGTTAAACCCAATGTAAAAAAAAGGAAATATTAAGGATCATAGCAGATGTAACTAGAAAGTGAGCAGAATGAAATAAATAGAAATTAACAGAATGGAACAGAAAACAGAAAAAATAGAGAAAAACCAATGAAAATAAAAGCTGGCACTCTGACAAGATCAATAAAATTGGTAAACACCTTTTATTTTATTCATCATGGGAAAAAGAGAGAAGACAAAGACTAACAACATCAGAGGAAGAACAAGGACACGTCTAAAAATCCTATTTTAGGGGCACCTGGGTGGCTCAGTCGGTTAAGCGTCCAACTTCAGCTCAGGTCAGGATCTCATGGTCCATGAGTTCAAGCCCCACGTCGGGCTCTGTGCTGACAGTTCAGAGCCTGGAGCCTGCTTTGGATTCTGTGTCTCCCTCTCTCTGTGACCCTCCCCCATTCATGCTCTGCCTCTCTCTGTCTCAAAAAAATAAATAAACATTTAAAAATAAATAAATAAATAAAAATCCTATTTTAGATGCCTGGGTGGCTCAGTTGGTTAAGCGTATGGCTTCAGCTCAGGTCATGATCTGCGGTTCATGGGTTTGAGCCCCACATCAGGCTCTATGCTGACAACTCAGAGCCTGGAGCTTGCTGCGGATTCTGTGTCTCCTTCTCTGCCCCTCCCCCGCTTACGCTTTGTCTCACACTGTCTCTCAAAAATAAATAAATGTAAAAACAAAATTAAAAAAAAAAAAAGAAACTGAATTACTAAACTTAAAAGGTTAAAAACTTTCCCATAAAGAAAACTGCAGATCTAGATGTGGTTTTTAGTAATTTTCAAATACAAGTTACCAAGATACTTATCATTCACTACTTAGGAAAAAAAGTCAATTTTTCATGTGTCATAAATATCAGGTACTCTCATTAGGCATCACCTAATCTTATTTCATACTCTTCTCCAGTTGCCACCCTCCAATCCAGTTTTTCAAACTATCCCCTAAACATATTATATTAATTACTTTTTTTTGTAGGCTCCATGCCAATGTTGAGCTTGTAGAGTCACATGCTCTACCGACTAAGCCAGCCAAGTGCCTCTGAACATATTATATTATGTTTATTCCACCATCCATGACTTAGCTCATGATGTTTTCTCCCATACCCAGAAATATCTCATGCTTCCCTATCTTTAATTATCTTTATTATATTATTATAATTATCCATATTTATTATATACAAATTTCATATAATTATTATCTCTTATTGTCTTTAAGACCCAACCTAACATCTCCTACTTTCTTAAAATGTTCTCTAATGAAAATGGGAAATAGCTCTTGTTGATTTCAATGCCTGTGGTTACTAAGAGATACTGTCACCTATATTTAACTTAATTTGAGGTAGAGGTCCTTTAATGTTTGAACAGAAAGAACTGAATCAGATTGACCTCATAAGTCTTAGATGAATAGGCTAAAAGTTATCTTCAACTCATTTTCTAACAATGATTCTAGTTTTAGGGGCGCCTGGCTGGTACAGTCGGCAGAGAATGCAACTCTTGATCTCAAGGTCATGAGTTAGATGTTGGGTGTAGAGACTACTTAAATAAAACTAAAAAAAAATAATAATAAAGCAATGACTCTAGTTTTTGTTTGTCTGTTTTTTTTAAGTTTATTTATTTTGAAGGGGGTTAAAAGAGGCAGAGAGAGGAGAGAATCCCAAGCAGGCTCTGTGCTAACAGCACAAGCCATCCAGGCACTGGCAATTTCTAATATATATATATTTTTTCAAGGGTAATTGCTTCTTAAATCATATACATGAGGCACCTGGGTGGGCTCAGTCACTTAAGCATCTGACATTTGATTTTGATCTCATGGTTCCTGAGATCAGGCCCCACATTGGACTCCATGCTGACATCCCGAAGCCTGCTTAGGAGTCTCTCTCTCCCTCTTTCTCAGCCTCTCCCCCACTCACATATGCATGTTTGAACACGCTCACTCATTCTCTCTCAAAATAAATAAATATTTTTTTTAAAAGTAAAGGGATGGAAAAGATATTTTATTCAAATGAAAACTAAAAGAAAGCTGAGGTCACTATACTTATATCAGATAAAATAAACTTTAAGACAAAGGCTATAATAAGAGACAAAGAAGGTCATTAAACTAAAATCCACTTCTATTAATTACACATAAGATTCAAATATTCAATCTAAAGAAAAATGCTTAATCATTTTGGCTCTCCTCTACATTCACATGTTGATATACTTATTAAAGTATAATTATGTCTGGTCTTATTATTTTAAGTCAGGTTTAAAACCTCAAAACCATCTATCTAATGATAAAGGGGTCAATCTAACAAGATGACATAACATTTGTAATTTTTCATGCACCCAACACAGTAGCACCTAAATATATAAACCAAATGTCAACAGACCTAAAGGGAGGGATAGACAGCATTCAATAATTGTACATAGAACTTTAATACCCTACTTTCATCAATAGATAGATTAGTCAGACAGAAAATCAATAAGGAAACATTGGACCAGATGGACGTAACTGACATATACAGAACATTCCATCCAAAAGCAAAAGAATACACATTCTTCTGTGGTGTACATGGAACATTTTCCAGAATAAATCGTGTGGTAGGCCCTTAATAAATTTAACAAGACTGAAATCATCAAGCATCTTTTCCAACCATAATGGCATGAAACTAGAAGAAAACTAGAAAATGCACAAATATGTGGAGATTAAAAACATGCTACTGAACAACCAATGGGACAAAGAAATTAAAAAATATCTTTTTTAAGATGAATTAAAATGGAAATAAAACAACCAAAACTTATGGGATGCAGCAAAAGCAGTTCTAAGAGGGGGAAGTTCATAGTAATAAACTCCTATACAGAGAAATGAGAAAGATCTCCAAAACAACCAAAAACAAAAACAAAAAAAAAAAACCCACATGACAAAACCCTAACTTTACACCTCAAAGAACAATAAAAAGAAGAACTAAGCCCAAAGTTAGTAGAAGAAGAACATAACAAAGATCAGAGTGGAAATAAATGAGACAAAATATCAAATAGAAAACATCGATGTAACTGTGAGACCCAAGGAATTTAACAAAACTCCCCTATCCCTGGACAAGCAGAGCAAGACTAACTCCATTTTGTGTTACACCCACCATCTCATGTATAACCCCCACATGACCTACTTATTGCTTAAGACACTCCCCCACCCTAGTCAAGCCGCAGAGCACACCCTTACTGGAAACCAGCTCATACAGGAATATGGAACCCCTAACCACCAAAGAATGTAAACCCTGCCTTTTGCCCGCCAAACTTGCCTGCCAATTCTGACCAGAGTGATAGGCTAGTTCAAACAGTTTACTATAGGGTAAATTGTAATTCAATTGGCCACCTGCGTGTGGACTAACATGACTATGCAACTTTCTGTGTGTTACAATCTCATTGGCCATTGGCCCCTATAAAACTGTTACGCCTCTTAACCTAGGGGTCCAAGTCCCTGCTCCGCTGTGTCAGGTATACTTGGGCCCAAGCTCGAGCTTGCAAATCAACCCTCGTGCGTTTGCATCGGTATCGGCTCCTTGGTGGTCTCTCAGATTCGAAATCGGGGTATTACAAAACAAAACACTGGTTTTTGGAGAAGATAAACAAAATGCCCAAGCCTTATCTTCTCTCACCACTTCTTCTCCATTAATTCCAATTAAACATAATTATATCTTATCACACTATCATCTAAACTCTTTTTATCTTTTTTCTCTTTAGAGTGTATACTAAATAATTATTTCTAACCTAGTCCAGTTTCGCTAATTCTCTTTTTAGTCATGTGTAATCTGCTATCAAACCTATCTTCTGATTTCTTACTTTTAATCATTTTATTTTTCTTTTCTATAAACTCTACTTTTTTTTCATGCCTATCATGTCCCTTTTTGCAGTTTCCAATATTCTTACAATATTTCCAATTATGGTGCCCTGTTTCTTTAATGCCTGGTTATTACTGCATGTCTTAGATAATTATTTGAAGAGTTCTCAAAGCCTCCAAAAGAAGATGCTTTCCTCCAAAAGAAAATTCACACTTGTGTCTGTTAAGTACCTAGGTAATTACCATTCTGGAACCAATTTAGACTGAATTCAAGGTTTGAGGTTTCTCTAACTGTCCTATAATGAGAATTTTGGTAGCAATCTCATATGAGGAATATCAAAGAAAGATTTTTCAGTGAAAGGTTTTTCTGGTGTTTTGTTTTTGTTTTTTTCCTTCTCTTTTTTCTCCCCTATTCTGCTCGGTACCAAGACAACTCTCACAGGAAAAAAAGACAGTTTTTCTTTAGATTTGCCCTTACCCAAAGGGTTTATCCCCGCAGGGCCCCAGTTTAATGTGCAGAGTGAGTATTAAACTTCTGATCTTGGGAGGACTACTTGCCTCTTCATTCCAGGGGACCATAAAAATTAAAGCTCACAGCTTCCTGATCAAAGGCATTCAAGGCGAAAGTGCTTCAAATACTTCAAACTCTCTGGCATTCATCTGCAATTCCTCTCTCTTTAGCATTTCCTTGCCTTTAGGATTTTTTCTTTATATTCCAATACTTTAACTGTCATCTCTAGAACTGGTTTAAATAATTTGGCTTCCCATTTCCAGAATCAGAAATCCCACACTTTATTAATCCTCTTCAATTTGTTAAGTTTTTGAATTAATGACTCTCAAATTAAATAGGTAAGTCACCTCAAATTCAATCATTTGACATTTCTGAACATCAGGTTTATCACTGACAAAGTAAAGAGGTTGAGCCAAATTATCTCTGATTCTTTACTGTTCTAAAATACCAGAATTTATGCATACATATACAATGTCACATTTCAGATTGTGAATATATCAGCTCATTTAATAACTATGCCAAATTATGCTTTCTGTTGCTTATTAACAGGTTCTATTTATAGTAGTCAGATGAGCAAAGTTTTCTCACAGTACTATTAACAACTCCAGAGTAACAGTAAGACTCACATTTGATAAAAGGGGTCCCTTCTCCATCTTCTCAAACCCAAGAGCCAAGACACAATCTGCCATACCTTGAAAGAAAAATGTAATCATTAGGAAAAATTAAATTTCAAGACACCTAACCAAATACCATTAAATACTTTAAGTAATTTATATAAAATTGAAAAAGATGCTATAATCTGACAAAATGTTTAATAAGTGAAAAATTAGAGTAAATTCTTATATGATTCCAGATAAGAGGAAAAATTACGTATTTAATTCTTCCTTTTATTCTAAATAATTTGTATGCTAATAAAACTTTTTATTAATATGGAAATATGGTTCAGTGAAAACAAATAAAAACAACCAATTTTGGGTTTTTATTAATTATTTTTTAATGTTTATTCATTTTTTGAGACAGAGAGAGCGTGTGCACGCACACGAGACAGAGAGAGAGAGAGCGCTGCATGAATGGGGGCATGGCAGAGAGGGAGACACAGAATCCAAAGCAGGCTCCAGGCTCTGAGCTGTCACCACAGAGCCTTATGCAGCACTTGAACTCACGAACTGCCAGATCATGACCTGAGCCAAAGTCGTACACTTAACCAACTGAGCCACCCAGGCGCCCATAAACAACTAATTTTGAATTTTAAAACAAATAAAATTTAAAAATTTTTTAAAGGATCCTGATTAAAATCTTAACAGAATTATTTTTGGAGGGAGGGGATGCCTTAAAAATGATGTTAAAGTTCAAATGAACAGCAAAATAAGAATTACAAAAATTTTTCTTTAAAAAAAAAAAAAAAGAAGAAACCTAACAAAGTGAGGGGCACAGAGGACTCAAGCATTATCAAACAATAAGACATTAAAGCTCCAACAATTAAAATAACAGTGGACGGGCACTCGGGTGGCTCAGTTGGTGGGGCATCCAACTCTTGATTTGGGCTCAGGTCATGATCCCAGGGTTGTGCAATCAAGCCCCAGGTAAGGCTCTGCATTGAGTGCCCTGAGTGCGGAGCCTGCTTAAGACTCTCTCCCTCTGCCCCTCTCTCCCACTCGAGCACTCTCTCTGTTTCTCTCTAAAAAACAAAACCAAACAGGGGTGTGCCTGGGTGGCTCAGCTGGTTAAGCATCTAACTCTTGACTTCAGCTCAGGTCATGATCTCACATTCATGGGTTCAAGCCCCACACTGGGCTCTGCACTAACACTGTTAGTCCTTGGGATTCTCTCTCTCTCCCTCTCTTTCTGCCCTCCCCTGCTCTTGCTCTCTCACTCTCTCAAAATAAATAAATAAACTCAAAATAAAAAAATAAAACAAAACAAACAAACAAAAACAATAGTGGAGTAGAACAATAATCAACAATCAACCAACAGAACAGAATAGAGGGCCTAATAAAATACATTGGAATATGTGGAAATATAGAATATGATATATACTCAAGAGAACTAAAAACACATGGCCACTAAAAAATGTACATAAATATTTATAGAAGCATTATTCATAATAGGCAAAAAATAGAAACAATCCAATGGCCATTAATTGATAATTGGATAAACAAAATGTGGTCTATCCAGTATAGTTTCAAAAGGTGAACTTATGGTACATAAATTAGATCTCAATAAAATTATTATTTTTTATTTTTTTAATGTTTTCTTTTTATTTTTATTTTTGAGAGAGAGAGCGTGAGCAGGGGAGGGGCAGAGACAGAGGGGGACAGAGGATCCAAAGTGGGCTCTGCGCTGATAGCAGCGAGCCCAATGAGAGGCTCAGACTGACAAACCGTGAAATCATGACCTGAGACAATGTTGGACTCTCAACCGACTGAGCCACCCAGATGCCCTTACAGCTGTTATTTTTTAAAAAGATCTACATTATAGGGGTGCCTGGGTGGCTCAGTTGGTTAAGCATCCAACCCTTGATTTCAGCTCAGGTCATGACCTCACAGTTCACAAGATCGTGCCCTGAGTTGGGCTCCGTGCTGACAGCGCAGAGCCTGCTTGAGATTCTCTCTCTCTCTGCCCCACCCCTGGCATGCATGTGCACAAGCACACTCTCTCTCTTTCTCAAAATAAATAAATAAACTTAAAAAAATAATTAAAAAAAAGATACACATTATAAAAGCAATCCCTCTGGGGCACGTGGGTGGCTCAACTCGTTAAGCATATGACTCTTGATTTTGGCTCAGATCATGATCTCATGGTTTGTGGGTTTAAGCCCCACCTCTGGCTCTGTGCTGATGGCCCAGAGCCTGTTTGGGATTCTCTCTCTCTTTCCCTCTCTCTGCCCCTCCCTTACTTGTGCTTTCTCTCTCTCAAAATAAATAAATAAACTTTAAAAATCAATCAATCAATCAATCAATCAATCCCTCTGATGGTCATAGAAAGAAATGATGAAAGGGCAATAGATATTGCCCCATGTCTATTTAAGTACAGTAGACAAATAAACAATCCTCACCACCCTGTATCAGCTGCCGGGCCATAAACAAAGCAGTAGAACCAGTAGCACAGTTATTGTTGACGTTAATTATAGGAATTCCAGTCAGTCCCAAACTGTGATAGATAGACCTCTGCCCACAGGTAGACTCACCTGTACAGAAAAAGAAACAAAAACTATAATATCTACAACATGGGAATTTATGAAGCTGCAATGCAACATAATACCACAGTACGGTTGTTTTTTTTTTTCCAGTATTATGCCTTTGCCTAGCATACAACACAGGCAGAACAATAAATAAACCAACATCTTACTCAGAAAAAGGTTTGCATTAAGCATCATTTACACTCCAAATATGAAAAATCCTCAAAACACAGTATGATATGTACTTTCTCTACATGTTACAATAGGAAAGTAGAGAAATGACCAAGTAATAGCGAACAATTCAATCTGGCTAGTGCTACATGATAAAGGAAGCAATGTTTCATTTATACTTCTTTACAAATCTTTAAAACTATACCATCTGATTAAAAGGCTATGACTTTCTCAGGGAGCCTGGGTGGCTCAGTTGGTTAAGCATCTGACTCTTAATTTCAGTTTGGGTCATGATCTCAGTTTGTGAGTTCAAGCCCGGCATCGGGCTCTGCGCTGACAGTGCGTAGCCTGCTTGGGATTCTGTGTCTCCCTCTCTCTGCCCCTTCCCTGCTTGTTCTCTATCTTTCTCTCTCAAAATAAACAAACATTAAAAAATAATAGTAATTTAAAAATAGAAATAAAAAATAAAATAAAATTTTAAAAGGCTATGATTTTTCTCTTCATATAAAGGTTCCACAACTTCAAAAAGTTTAAAAGATCCTACGAGGCAGGTCATTACAAAAAAATAGTGATCCAAGCTGAATACACATTTGACTCCCTTTGCCAAGTAACACGGCCACCAAGGCAGACATGCTAGAGCAATGTAATGGGAACATCTGAAGGTACAGACTCTTCAGAAGTCTTCAGGGAAAACAGCAAAGTTCAGGACCTCCTTTTCAATAAATACATTGTGTATCTCTCTGATCTAGTAAATTTCCCTTTGAGGATTCTCTTGGTATCTTGAAATCTCAAAAAAATAACCACAGATATGCACACAGACTCACCTACGGTTATGCTTACTATAGCCTTTTTTCAAAAACTTTTTTTAACGTTCATTTATTATTGAGAGACTGAGAGAGACAGAGCGTGAGCAGGGGTGGGGCAGAGAGAGAGAGGGAGACACAAGTTTGGGAAGCAGGCTTCAGGCTCCAAGCAGGCTTCAGGCTCTGAGCTGTCAGCACAGAGCCCAATGTGGGGCTCAAACCCCTGAACTGCGAGATCATGACCTGAGCTGAAGTCAAATACTTAACCGACTGAGCCACCCAGGCACCCCAAAGCCTTTTATGATAACTAGAAATCAGAAAAAATTTAAAATGTCCCATGAATGAATGAATGAATAAAGAAAGAAAATGTCCAAGAACAGGCTATCATTACTACTACTAAATAAACTGTAGTAAATCCCAAAGACTAGAAAATCATACAATCATTAAAAAGGCTGTAAAAAGACTGGGTACATTCTAAATGTCCATTGAAAGACAATGGATTCAATAAATTATGATATATCTATTCAATGGAATTTTATGCTATCATAAAAAATAGACCAAGGAAGCTCTTTATGATACAATTTGGAACAGTAGCCAAGAACTACTAAGTAAAAAAGAAAAAAAATTTAAGATACAAAATAGTGTGTATATTATGCTACCATGTATGTAACAAAAGGGGAAAGGGGAACTTACACACTCACACATACTTGTATATGTACAAATCACTTCTGAAAAGATACACCAGAAATTAGTGAAACTGGATGTCTAAGTGAAGGTAACCATGAGACAGGGAGACAGGAATAAGTGTGAGATTTTCCACTATATAACCATCCACCTTTGGTATTTTTGTACCATGTAAATACTTCATCAAGTCCAGAAAAAAAAAAAAAGAAAAAAACTTAATTGAAAAAATGCTGGGGCACCTGGGTGGCCCAGTGGGTTGAGTGTCTGACTTCGGCTCAGGTCATGATCTCGCGGTCTGTGAGTTTGAGCCCCGTGTCGGGCTCTGTGCTGACAGCTCAGATCCTGGAGCCTGTTTCAGATTCTATGTCTCCCTCTCTCTCTGCCCCTCCCCCCCCCCCCCTTTTTCTCACTCTGTCTCTCAAAAATAAATAAATGTAAAAAAAAAAAAAAATTTTTTTTTTAATGTTAATGATAACATAAAGGAAGACTTAATGGAGAATACTGGCAATACTAAAATGAGAAAAGTAGGTTACCAAAAAGTATGTATACTAGGACCTCATTATTTTTTTTCTTTTTTAAGTTTTATTTATTTAAATAACCTCTACACCTAATATTGGACTCAAACTCACGATCCAGAGATCAAGAGTTGCACATACTTCTGACTAAGCCAGCCAGGTGCCCCAGGACCTAATTTTCTTGAAGAGAAAGTTGTATATGCATGCATACTCACATGCATTCATATTCACTGAAGGATAACACCAAAAATTAATGGTGATAATTTCTGAACTGGACAATGGGATTACAGGTGATTTATTTTTTCTTGTCTTTTTCTGTTTCCTTTTTTTGTTATAATTAGTGTATATTCTTTTCCTAGTTAGAAAAAGTTTGATATGGGAATGCAAGCTGGCGCAGCCACTCTGGAACACAGTATGGAGGTTCCTCAAAAATTTAAAAAGAGCACTACTCTACGACCCAGCAATTGCACTACTAGGTATTTATCCAAGGGATATAGGTATGCTGTTTCAAAGGGACACATGCACCCCAATGTTTATAGCAGCACTATCAACCATAGCCAAAGTATGGAAAGAGCCCAAACGTCCATCGATGGAGGAATGGATAAAGAAGATGTGGTATATATACACAATGGAGTATTACTTGGCAATCAAAAAGAATGGAATCTTGCCATTTGCAACTACGTGGATAGAAATAGAAGGTATTATGCTAAGTGAAATTAGTCAGTCAGAGAAAGACAAATACCGTATGACTTAATTCATATGAGGACTTTAAGAGACAAAACAGATGAACATAAAGGAAGGGAAGCAAAAATAATATAAAAACAGGGAGGGGGAACAAAACCATAAGAGACTCATAAATATGGAGAACAAACAGAGGGTTACTGAAGGGGGTGTGGGAGGGGGGATGGGCTAAATGGGTAAGGGGCATTAAGAAATCTACTCCTGAAATCATTGTTGCACTATATGCTAACTAATTTGGATGTAAATTAAAAAAATAAAAAGAAAAGAAAAAAGTTTAATAAAAAATTTTATTGGATACAAAAAAGTAAATGTTTACAAATTTTAAAATAACAAAGAACAAAAATTTATCTTCTGAACAGTATCTTTATATGGTAGAACTATGGGCAATTTTTTGTTTTTTAAAGATAAACAATTTTTTTTTTTAACTTATCTCCTGTTTTGGCAATAAACAATGGCAAAGACATATATTAAACTAGGCTAACACATAAGGGAAATCTAGGAATGATAGGAATAAGACTCTGAATTCTGATTTTTGAGGGTTAAAATTTACAAATGCCTCTGCACTGTTTATGAAGTTGCTGCTATATTAGGTGAAACACTTTTAGAATATATAGTTTACCACATACCATAAACGTAGCCAACACATGCCTGTTCCACTACTGAATAAGGGATCTGTGCATCAGATAAAGCCTTCTGGCCTATAAAAACAAAAGTGTTTAATCAAATAGTGCTTTGAGTATTTGCTTTAGGTGAGTAAAAATTAAGTTTAGAGTTTTCCCAGAGTAGATCTACCTCCAAATAGTCTATGTTCAATTCAAATGACAAACCTTCATCAAATCCTCTCAGACCTCTCCATTGAGAAATAACCATTTCTTCCTCTAAGCTACTACATCACTTTTTCATACCTCCTTTATGATACTTATATACTAACTATAAATATATTAAACCCCAAAATCTTAAACCCCCTTAGTGGCAAGGTCCTTGTCTTACTCATCTCTGTGGCTCCACTGTACCTCTAAAGGGCAAAACTGGAAAGAATATCATTATTGGGGGGCAGGGGGGGACTCCCACAGAGCCCTTTGCTGTCACACTAAACAGTTGGATAGTACATAAAATCAAAGGCCACTGTTTGCCCTGGCTATCTAGCTAAAAATTAGCCCAAGCTCTTTTCCCTTTGTCCTTCCTAATGAATCAGTAAGCAATTATCTGTATAGGTTCTTCTCCTTGACCCAGGATTCTTTTTACGGTTGCAAGGTTGTTCCACAATCAAGATAGACTACACAGTAACATCAATGTTCAAATACCTAAATTTTCTATTTTACCTGCTTCTTTTGCCAAGTCAGGATAGTCTCTTGAATTCTCAAGTCCAGGCTTTAGGAACTAGAAATATAGAAGGAGATAATAACAGAAGCAAATATACTTAGATTTTTCTCACAACAGAGCACTGCAGAAATTCATTCATCTATTAGCTTACACAAAAACACACTGAGCACCTAACATACTGAGCACCTATCATGTTCCTGGACTCTGACAATAAATAATATACAGTCCTTGCACTCGGGGAGCTTCCAGTCCAACAGAAAACAGAAAATTATACTACAGTGTCCATAAGTACAGAATAATTTGGGAGGGAAAACTACATAGGTTCAGAGGGAGGATTAGAAAGGCTTCCCAGAGGAACTGACATTTAAATTAGGTCTTTTAGGATGGAGTTTGCCAAGTCAAAGACAACAAAACTTCTAGGGCAAAGGTCTAGAAGTGAGAGAATATGTCTCAATCCAGGTACTATAAACAAGTTTATATTGCAGCAGTTGAAGTGCAAGATAAGTTACAGCAAGTGACAGGTACAGAAGAGTAACTTAGGTCCAAATGATGGTAACCACTAACATTAATTGGGCACTTACTGTGTTATGTATTATGCTAAGCACTTCACATATATTAACTCATTTAATCTTTACAATAATCCTAAGAGGTAGTCACTATTATTATCATCACTTTACAGTAAGAAAACTAGGGTATATAGAGAGATTAAGTAATTTGCCCAAGGTCACATAGCCAATAAGCAATGAAGCTGAAACTTCAGACAGTCTGGCTCTGGAGCCAACTCAGGGAACGTTATATGCATTCCTTTGACATCTGAGCTTTATCCTGAAGACAATGGATTTTTTTTTTTTAAGAAACTGGAAAAAAAACAATGAGATACTGCTACACACCTATTAGAATGGCCAAAATCCAAACACTGACAATACCAAATGCTGACAAGGATGTAGAGCAATAGGAAGTCTCATTGCTTGTGGGAATGCAAAATGGTATGTCCACTTTGGAAGACAGCTTGGTGGTCTCTTATAAAACTAAACCTTCTCTTAACATTAATCCAGCAATCCTTGGTATTTATGCAAATGAGTTGAAAACTTATGTCCACAACAAAAGCCCACACAGGCACATTTATAGCAATTTTAAATAACTGCCAAGACTTGTTAAGTAACCAAAATGTTTTTAGTAGGTGAATAGATAAATAAACTGTGGCACATGGAACACTACTCAGTACTAAAAAGATATGGACTATCAAGTCATGAAAAGACACAGAGGGTGGTGCCTGGGTGGTTCAGTCAGTTAGCATCTAAATACTGGCTTTGGCTCAGGTCATGATCTCACGGTTCATGACACAGAGAAGAATTCCTTGTTGGACTCTGCCCTGACAGTTCAGAGCCTGCTTGGGATTTTCTCTCCCCACTCTCTCTGCCCCTCCCGTTTGTGCTCTCTCACGCATACATTTTCTCTCTTTCTCTCTCTCAAAATAAACGAATAAACTTTAAAAAAACAAAGAAAAGACATGGAGGAATTTTAAATGCATGTTACTAAGTGAAGAAGTCAATCTGCAAAGCCTACAGACTGTATGATTCCAACTATATGACATCCTGGAAAAGGCAAAACTATGGAGATAGTAGAGATTAGTGGTTGTCAGAGGTTGAGGGAAAAGAGGGATGAATAGGCAGAGCACAGAGGATTTTCAAGGCAATAAAACTATTCTGTATGATTTTTTTTTTAATGTTTGTTTATTTTTTGAGAGAGAGAGAGAGTGACAGCGAGGGAGGGGCAGAAAGAGAGGGAGACACAGAATCTGAAGCAGACTCCAGGCTCTGTGCTGACAGCATAGACACAGGGCTCGAACCCACAGACCATGAGATCATGACCTGAGCCAAAGTCAGATGTTTAACCAACTGAGCCACCCAGGCACCCCATATTCTGTATGGTATTACAATGGATACATGTCATTATACATTTGTGCAAACCTAGAATATACAACACCACAACGGAACCCTAATGTAAGCTATAGACTCTGAGTGACAACGATGTGTCAGTTTAGGTTTACTGATTATAACAAATGCCCCATTCTGGTGCAGATTACTGATAGCGAGTGAGGCTGTGCATGTGTGGGGGCAGGGAACATATGGGAACTCTATACTTTCTGCTCAATTTTGCTGTAAACCTAAAACCGCTTTGAAAAATAAAGCCTTATTTTTTAAAAAAGAGAGAGACTGGGGTGAGAAGAGCTGCATTTTAGATTATTATAGATGTAATGTGGAGAAATGAATGAAGGGAATAGGCAGGAGGCAGTGAGGACAAATGATCCTGAAACAGTCCAAGTAAGAGTTGACTAAGATAATAGCAGAAAAGATGAAGAAAGTAGACAGATTTAAGAAACATAAAAGAAGAAAATCTACCAAACTAGGTGGCCAACTAAATAAAGTGGAGTGGTGGGGCGCCTGGGTGGCTCTGTCGGTTGAGCGGCCAACTTCAGCTCAGGTCACGATCTTGCTGTCCGCGAGTTCGAGCCCCGCATCGGGCTCTGTGCTGACAGCTCAGAGCCTGGAGCCTGTTTCAGATTCTGTGTCTCCCTCTCTCTGACCCTCCCCCGTTCATGCTCTGTCTCTCTCTGTCTCAAAAATGAATAAACGTTAAAAAAAAAATTTTTTAAAAAAATAAATAAAGTGGAGTGGTTTGCTGGTCAGTGGAGGTGCTAACAAAAAATTGGCTTTCAAAAAATTTTGACTGCAAGCCACAAAAAATACATGTTACAACAAACCCAGTAGACACATATATACATACATAATTGAAGCTAAATTTTCATGAAATACTTATCCTTGTTATACTGATAAAATATTTTCTATTCGATTTCAAGTTTTTAATGCTAGAAGCAACCTACCAAATTTACTTTTCAACCTCCCAGTGAGTCACAAAACCAGTCTTAAGTATTATATAGAGACTTGACTTACATGCCACATTTCATTGCACAGTGCTGAAATACATCTGTTGAACTTGAACCAAAAGAAAACATTTAACATTTCTTCCCATTCTGTCTCATCCAATTTCTTCATAATTCCTGCATTAGGGAATCCTTCATAATTCCCTAATTCAGTACCTAAAAATTGCCTATTCCACCCCTACTTATTCTTCAATTCACTATCCACAATCAGATCATTTACAGAGAGCACTCATATACAGAGAACAGTATGCTAGGTTCTAACTGGTTATACCAATTCATGATCAAATTATAACCCATGTAGTGAAACAACTGCACTTTCCCAGTGCTTACTGAAATCAAGGTAATTTTTAAATGACTAGCCAAGCAAATAAACACATACAACACTACTTCTTCAAAATAAAAAGCATAGTTAGGTGGAAACTACCTAATGTCCATTAACAGCAGACTGGATCAACTGTGGTATGTTCACACAGTGGACTACATGACATCAAGTAGAATGAAAAATCTATACACATAAAATTATGGATGAATCTCACAAATATAATGCTGAATAAAAAAGCCAGGACTAATCTATAGCATTAAAGGTCTAAAGTCAGGATGATGGCAATCCTTGCAGGTGAGGAGTCGGTGACTGAAAAAGAGCACAAAGGAGATTCTGAGGTGCTGGTAAAGTTCTATTTTTTTTAGTTTTTATTTGTTTCATCAAAGAAATGCAAAACAAACAAAAAGCACCATAAGGCATTAATAAAAACGGCAATTCAGTTTCACTACTCTCCACACACTAGTCTTACTTGTTCCCAAAACATCCACTTATAATTCTTTTAGACATTTCTTTTTTTTTTTATAAACTGCCATATTTCTAAATGTTCTTATACTATCATTTCTTTATCAATTTCAGAAATTATATCACAATCTCCAAAAAGGGCCAGTGAGGATTAGGTCTCTTTAGGCCCCCTCACATATACATTTACACTTACTCCATCCCACTTATACAATTGAATAATTTTTTATTAAATCAGTACTCATTGTTTACTTCATTAAGTAAATATTTTTTATTACTGAGCCAAGTTGTGTGCTATAATTACATTTCCTATGGTACAATTTTTTTTCTAGAGTTATTTTTAAAAGTTTTAACCTTTTGGGGGCACCTGGTTGGCTCAGTCAATAGAGCATGTGACTCTGAATCTCGAAGTTGTGAGTTTGAGCCACAGGCTAGGCGTAGAGATTATTTAAAAACAAATAAATAAACTTTTTTTTTAATAATAAAAAAGTGGCGCCTGGGTGGCTCAGTCAGTTGAGCATCCGACTTCTGCTTGGGTCATGATCTCGCGGTTTGTGAGTTCGAGGCCCATGTCGGGCTCTCTGCTGACAGCTCAGAGCCTAGAGCCAGCTTTGGATTCTGTGTGTGTCTCTCTCTCTGCCCCTCCCCTGCTCATTCCCTCTCTCATTCTCTTTCAAATAAATAAATGTTTAATAAATAAATGATAATAAATAAAAGTTTTAGCCTTTTTAAAGATTAATTGTAAATAGCAGAGATACAGAATACCACACACAAAACATGAATTACTCTAAGGCAAACACTCTTGCAACCACTGACAAAGATTCACCAAACTCTAGCCAGGCTCCTCTGAGCCCTCTTCTCTAAGCTACCACCTTGGCTTATAAAAAACAAACATTAGCACAGTTTCTAACAGCTCAAGTCCACATCCCTAGGATGACTCTAGCCCTACTTAAAGTGCCTCAAGGCTACCAAAAAGAAGTTACTGTTTGTTCCCACAAACACAAGAAGATAGGACCTCTGTCTCCAAGTCTCTGTGGGAGAGTGGGAGCCCAAGTTTGGCTGAGCACCAGTTAGCAAACCCAAGTGGATTTCACATGGCCGAGACCCCCCTTCCTCCTTTTTGTAAGTTTTCATTTCCCTAGCACTACACTACTGGGCCCCAACTCACCACCCTCCCTATTCCCTCATTTCCCTTTAAAACACCCAGTCACCTCTGTATACATCAAAACTGAGTGCACTTCACACTGGACTTTCCCTTTCACAGTCATATGTTACTGGCTGAAATATGTCCTGATGCTTTACCTAGTGTCTGCCTTTCCTTATCTTTCACACCACCACCCAGACTGATAAATTGAACTTTGCTTCCATTTTTACTCCAGAAACTCCTCTAAGCACTCCGTCCCAATCTCAATCTCCTTTTACTATCATTCTCTTACAGCAATCACTTCTTTGTAATATTTCATTACTTTATCATCCAAGTATGTATCTGTAGACACTACAGTTTAGTCTTGCCTTTTATCAAAATTCCATGGGTCTTTTAATTCTCTTTTAATCTACAGGTCCTCCTCCACTTTCTTTCCCTCTCAATGTATCTGTTTAAGAACCTAGAACATTTGATCTAGAGCTGCCCAGATAAGTGTTGCTTTAGCAAACTTGTTTCAGTTGTGCGTTGGGCTGGGGGGGGGGGGTGGAATGTAAAATGTATTTCTTCTGTAAGTCATGAAATTATCATACATTAAAGTTATTAGGAAGATCAAGTGCTTATTATTTGGTCCTAACTATAAGGGCACCAGAATTTAAAAAAAAAAAAAAAAAAGTGACCAGAATAACTTAGAGCAAGTTGAAGAAATAGGAGAAAATATAGTACTTGGGTACTTTGCTATAGACTGAATGTCTGTGTCCTCCCAAAAGTCATATATTGAAATCTAATCCCCAATATGGTTGAATTTGGAGGAGGGGCCTTTAGGAGGTCATGAGGATGGAGCCCTTACAAATGGGATTAATACACTTATAAAAGAGACCCCAGAGAGCTCCCTCACCCCTTCTGCCATGTGAGGACACAGCAAGAAGATAGCTGTCTATGAACCAGAAAGCAAGACCTCACAAGATACTGAATCTGCCAGTGCCTTGATCTTGGACTTCCCAGCCTCCAGAACTGTGAGAAATGAGTATTTGTTGCTTAAGCCACCCATGCTACAGTATTGCTGTTACAGCAGTCCAAACAGATGAAGTCAGACCACTTCTTGAAATAGGCAGAAGGTAAATCTATGAAAAAAGGGCATATCAGAAGGTAAGCAGCATAAGCAAAGGGACTTGGGCTGCTATCAGCCAGGTGGTGGTTGTGATTTAGTTGTATTAAAACCTGTTGACATCCACCATAGAAATTCTAACTTATTTCCTATACTGATAATAAAATCTCATTTCGAGAACTTCAAGTTGTATGGGGAACTCAGCTATTCAAATTAAGAACCATCACACAGGGGTGCCTAGATGGCTCAGTCCATTAAGCGTCCGACTTCAGCTCAGATCATGATCTCATAGTCCCTGAGTTCAAGCCCCATGTCAGGACTCGTGCTGACAGCCTGGAGCCTGCTTCGGATTCTGTGTCTCCCTCTCTCTCTGCCCCTCCCCTGCTCACACTCCGTCTCTCTCAAAAATAAACAGTTTTAAAAATTAAACAAACAAACCAACAAACAAAACTATGCTGGCTTCATGCTGAGAGTAATTCCAGGAAAGAAGCCTGGCAGTCCCACTCTGGCTGATGCTTCAGGTGCTCACTGCCTAACAACTCCCTGAAAAAAAAAAAAAAAAAAAATGCTGAATGCTACTTTCACTTTTTGCCTTTTTCTAAAAGCGAAAATCCTCTTCGAATTTCAGCGAATGAAAATAGGCACAAACACAGGTCTCTGAAACACAGGTGAAAATGAAGTGGCACAACCTGTACTTGCCACAAGTTCAGCCGCACCGAAGCAAAGGTAAGTACGGGACTCTGCGGGAAAGTCGGGAGGATCAGAAGCTTCTTGGAGAAGCTAAGATCTGAACCAGTCTTTTAAAAGCCCAAAGTCGGGGCGCCTGGGTGGCTCAGTCGGTTAAGCGTCCGACTTCAGCTCAGGTCACGATCTCGCGGTCCGCGAGTTGGAGCCCCACGTCGGGCTCTGGGCTGATGGCTCAGAGCCTGGTGCCTGCTTCCGATTCTGTGTCTCCCTCTCTCTCTGCCCCTTCCCCGTTCATGCTGTGTCTCTCTCTGTCCCAAAAATAAACGTTAAAAAAAATTAAAAATAAATAAAATAAAATAAAAGCCCAAAGTCAACCAAGCACAAGGAGTAAGAACAAGAGAAGGAAAGCAAGAGAAGCATAGAACAGAGTGCTGGTGAAAGTAATAAGCAGTTTGGCATTACTCGCACTTAGGAGCGGGGAGGGCGTCAAGAAATAAGGCCTGGAGCCTCTGGATTCCTGAGAACCAAGCAGAGTACCACTGCAGGGTCAGAAAGGGGATCGGAGGATCCAGGAAACCTGCCCCTTGTGCCAAGACACTGCACATCACTGTTTCTCCTCATCCACACTTCTAACTGTGCCTGTAAAGGAATCCTACAGGGAGTACTCCTGGGTGTGGAGAGCTGGGGACATTCCCCTTTCCGTACCTGCTTCCCTTTCCAGTGTAAGGAGGATCTTGCCTCGTCAAAGAGCCACATACCTTGGGATTCCACTCAGAATCAAAGGAGGTGTGGGTTTTCGGTTATGTTGGGGTGTCCGTCACAAAACCTGATCCAGGGAGAACGGAAAAGGCGGAAGGGGAAAGAAATGGCCACAGGAACCACCCCCAGACAGCGCCATACCTCAGAGACAACCCTACACCGCAACCCATCCGAGTCGCCACTCTCATGCACTCTCATGCCAAGAAGCCGGAACGGACCAGTGGGGTGCCCGGGGCACCCTCCCGGTAGGAAGGACAAACCGCCGGCCAGCGCCAGGCCCCTGACCTTCCCGCCGTGCCCCTGTCACCTCGGGGCTCCCCGACTCCTCGGCCTCTCCGGCACAGAGCGAAGAGGTCCGCGGCTCTGTTTACCTTGGTCATCCCAACCCCCACCACGAACACCCGGTGCCGGGGCCGAGGCTTTACGGCCGTAAGGAACATGGCTCAGACTGTGCGCTGCGGAGGCCGACAGAGCAAGCCCTGAGGCAGCCGACGCGGGCGCTCACTGACCAAAGCGGCAGCGACGCCAGCGCTCACCCAAGAGCTAGGGGCGGGGCCGGAGGCGGTGAGGGGGCGGGGGACACGTTCCGGCGGCGCGAGGTGGAGCGAGAGTAGGGCGCCTGCGCGTGCGCAGAGGCGTCCGGTGGTCGCGTTCTTTTCCGGGACGGGGGCGTTCAGCAGTTCTTTGTCTGCGAAGCTCTGGACCCGGCTCACAAGCGGATGGGAGTCTGAGTCCACACATCAGGAAAAAGTTTCATAACCTAGTGCAGCCATTCGGGTTTACGTTCTCTATGATAAGAGGAGTTGCGCCTGAGGGTGAGAGCAGAGGGTGGCCTGAAACCGGACTCAGAAAAGCGTAGCCTGAGGAAAGGTTTTGGGAGTGTTGTAATTGTTCTGTATCCTGTTACTGTTGGTACTCAGAAGAGTCAGTGCAAGTGCAAAAAGTCATAAGGCTGTACACCAACAAGACTATGGGGAGTGTTTTACTGGATGTCTAAAACAACCAGATTTCATTTCACTAGCTATGTGACCTTTCTTGTTAATCTCTGAATCTCACTCTTGCTCCCGCAAATTATGCTCAGAAACTGAGCTTTGTCTTTGCCGATGGTTTATTTAGCACAGATTTGCTGTAGGGATTCTAATTTATAATAGTAATATTTCACAAGCCAGTAGCATACGGTTAACGTCTCTTAATAAGCTCATAAAGAAATAACATACTCCAAACCAAAGATAGGTTAACTACATTATAGTTCCAGGCAAAAGGGAGATGAAATAAAGTCCAAGTTTAGTTGTGATGTACTTTCTATGAGTTAGTTGGTCCTCTGTAAATCAGTCCTTCCAACTAAGCTGGGAATCAGCTGCCAGCTTAGGTTCCTTACTGCTGGGGCACACAGCTAGCTGGCACCGAGTTGACCACTACCTAGGAAGAGTAGGCTTGCCAAGGCAGAACAGAAGTCTTTGTCTTCCTGAGACCACTGTGCCTTGAATACCACTCAGGACCAAGGGTAGGGTGGCCACCCCACATGAGCAAGTGTCTCAAGACCTTCAGAGATCTGTTTTGATCAGCAAAGAGTAGCCTTGCCCAAATAGAACATTCTCAATAAGTCCTCATAAATTATTGGTATTTAAAGTTTAAATGTCCATTATATCATAGTTGCTCCTCCATATGTTCCTGTCTATAAGCACTCAGCAGCACAATTCTGCTATCATCTTCACATGGCCTCCCAAGTTCACCCTCAGATCAGAACAACTGCACGTAAGTCATAAGTGGATTTGAAATCTTCACAAACCAACACATTCTCATAAGGTGTTTTGTGAAGATGATCCTAATAAATACACAGCAAGGACCCTTACTCAGGACTCCTGTCTCCTCCTGGACATTAACCTCTCTCATATTCAATTCTGCATCTGCTCCCTTGCTGGACAAGAGAGAATTCCAGACTCAAAGTCTGTGACACCTATGGCCATACTGTTATTACCACTTTGTCCTATGCCCATTGCTGCTTTGCTGATCTTTCTTGGAGACCTAGGAATAATAATAATGTAGAGGAAGGGGGCACTTTGTTATTTTAAAAACCAGGCACCAGATTACCTCTTAACAAAAGGAATTCTTTTATTGGTATATTAGTTTGCAAGTGCTGCTATAACAAAGGACCACGGGTTGGATGGCTTAAACAACAGAAATTTATTTCTCCACAGTTCTGGAAGCTGAAAGGCTGAGATAAAGGTGTCAGTAGGTTGATTTTGTCTGAGGTCTCTCTCCTTGGCTTACAGATGGCCATCTTCTCCCTTTGTCTTCACAGGTCTGTCCTCTATACCTATCTGTGTCCAAATTTCCTCTTCTTATAAGGACATCAGTCATATTGGATTAATGTCTAGCCTAATGACCTCATTTTGAACTTAATTACTTTTTTGAAGACCCTATCTGCAAATACAATCATATTTTGGTGTACTAGGGAATAGGACTTCAGCATACGAATTTAGGGGGACATAATTCAGTCCACAACAGTTAGCATTAACCTCATTAAGTATGAGAAGTGGGGTCCCACAGTTGATCCCCAACCTTTCTTTCTCATGCATTCTTGTGTCTACTATTCTTTAAGGAGTGAAGGAGTTGGAGTTGTGTCCACTAATATATAGAAAAGGGACACAGAGGGATGGCCAGATGATCCATAACCTGAATTAACTCATTGGAAGCAAAGGCAAGGGATCAAAAATGACTAGGACTGATACAAACCCCAATTAATCTTTTAGGTCACACAGAGGAACTTAGGGTTTCCCATTAGACCCAGGAAGGAGATGAGAGCACATTTTTGCTTAAACCTTACTAGACATAGTGATGACCTCAGCAAACACCAATGACTTTAAAAAGAGAGAATTTTAGGGGTGTCTGGGTGGCTCAGTTGGTTAAGCATCTGACTTCAGTTCAAGTCATGATCTCATGGTAGTGAGTTCGAGCTCCGCGTCAGGCTCTGTGCTGACCGCTCAGAGCCCGTAGCCTGCTTTGGATTCTGTGTCACCATCTCTCTCTGCCCCTCCCCTGCTCATGCTCTCTCTCAAAAATAAATACACATTAATTTTTTTTTTGAAAGCCATGGCTTTCAAAAAAAAATAAAAAGAATTTTATTTCTAGATCACCTAATAGTCCAGCCATTGACTGGAGGCATGAATTATTAGTGACTTTGGGGTCATTAGCAAGTGGAAGGCGAGTGAGGTAGAGTGTTCACTGAACACTCTTTATTGATCCACCCAGAATGAACTAAACAGGGCCACTGATGACCTCTGCAAAAGCATTTTGGGTAGATAGTGGAGGCAGAGGCTAGGGATTCACATTCACAAATATTTTTGCCATCTAATTAGTGAGCATAAATTTGGAATGATTGAAGAGTAACTGGGAGGTGAGGCAGTGAAGCCCATGAATGTAGACAACGTCAGAATGAATGAATGAAATGACATTTAAAAAATGGAATAAGAAGCAAGGTTCACACACCCCCATTCAATCATCATAATACCACCATGACATAGTGACAAAGATTCTCTTCTTGACCAAATTCTAGCCATGCCCCTCTGAGCCCACTTCTCTACTAGGCCTCAACCTTGGCCTACAATGACTTGAACACTAACATAGTTTCTAGCAGATCAAGGCCACATTCTTAAGATGACACTGGCCCCCCTTAGAGTGCCTGGAGGAGAACACTTAAGCCAACTGTAGAAATTAATAAAGGAAAACCCTCACTAAAATGCAGTCAGGAGGCCAGAAAGAGGAGTTCTCATGCGATACCACTGGACATCAATTACAGGAGGAATTGTCAATTATAATAGACTCAACAGGAGAGGGTGTACATTGTATCTCCTACAAGAAATCCAGTAGGTCAGCAGCTCAGCCCATGAGAAACTGTGATCACTCTGACCTCTTGCTTTTCTCCCGTGGGTTTTGGTTTTAAAGCAACCACTCCCAACTTCTCCATAAAATATGGTTTCCTCCTCTGTTGGACTAGCCTGTTTTTTTCCCGTGGCTTGTTTATCCCAAATTGCAATTCTTGGCTATTCCCAAAGACACCTATTTTTGCTGGTAAAACAACTTTTATTTTTAAGGCCAGCACTGCCAAGAGAATTTACTGCTTGTTTCGGCCAACACCTGAAGACAGCACCCCCACTGTCTGTCACCGCTGCCACCAACCCCAGTCTCTGTGGGAGCCTAAGGTTGGCTAGGCGCCAGTTAGCTAACCCAGATGAATTTCACGTGGCCAAACGCCTTTCCTGATTTTTGTAATTCTGCACAAGCCCGGTTCACCCACCTCTGTCGTTCCTCTTTCTCCCTTTAAAATTCTCAGGCACCTCTGTACAAATGGAAGTTGAGTTCAGTTCACACACGACACTTCCCATTTGCAGTAGTACATTATCTGTTCTCACTACTTTAGCCTCCCCTTTATCTGTGACAGTAGTCACTATTATTATCCCCGCTTTACTGATTAAAACACTGGCACTTAAAGAGGTTGACATCCTTGTCCCAAAGCACACAGCGGAGCCGGGCTTTACCTAGCCAGGGCTCCAGGGCTCTGAGAGTCAAGAGGCGAGAAAAACTGCGTTGTGCTCTCCGCCCATAGGTGGAGCAGTTTGCGAAACCTGGGGGCGCCGCTGCAAGCTTTCAGCGAGAGAGGAGGGAGCAGTGGAGGGGCCCTTGGCACCTTCCCAGCCTGCGCCCAGATGCTGCGAGCCCTGACCAGTGCCCTGCGCCTTCCACGCCCCTGGAGACCCCTTCAGACCCGCAGCTGCGCCTCCGATGGGGCGGCTGGGGACCCGGAGATCCAAGTGCGCGCCCTGGCAGGTCCAGACCAAGGTAAGTGCGCTGTCGCGGGAGCGCCCAGGGGGGAGACGCGACGGGTCCGGGCCGGGCTCCTGGCGCTGCTGCCAGGGCCGAAGCCATGGCCAGAGCGGCCCACTACACGCGGGAACACAGACCAGTAAGGGGAAGGCGGGTCGTTTAAGGATTTGATCCCGAATGTGCGGTTTCCCAGTCAAGGCTCCCCACGCCTTCCTAAGGCCGGGGAGGTGGGTGGCCCCGTCACTAGCCGCCCAGACCCTAGTTGAGGTGGAGCTCCAGGTCAATCTAAGTCCCTTCAGTCCCCCATTCGAAGGCCTGGGGCTGTGACAGAGGGACGGAGACTCGCTCAGCGATAGACCAAGCACCGGCGACCCCCACCCCTCACCGCTTCCACCCCAGTAACTTTAAAAGGCCTGCTGTCCCGTCGGCCAAGAGTCCTGGCTAGTTTCCAGAGCGCCGAGGGGGCGGAGCCAATCTGGCTCGCCATGCAGGGAAGAAGAGGGAGGAGAGCAGAGGAGGAGCAAAGACCTGGGCAAGTCTCCAGGCTCTCTGGCCCTGATGTGGCTGGCCTTGGCTGGCGGACTTTTACACTCTTTTGAGTCAAAGGAGAAAGTTCGTGCTGGTCACTGGCAGAGAACTCTTTTTTCCTAAGTAGGCTTCACGCGGAGCCCTAAGCTCAAAGTGGGGCTTGAACTCACCACCCTGAGATCAAGACCTGAGCTGAGATCAAAACCTGAGCTGAGATCAAGAGTGGGATGCTTAACTTACTGAGCCACCCAGGCAGCCCTCCATTTTCCACTATGGGTGTTTTGTTTTTTGCTGGGGTGCAAGGGGATGTCAAAGTGCATTCAGTGGCGTTAACACCCCTCAGTCCTCTGCGTGTTACCATAAGGGCAAAACCATTTTCTTGGCTTTACTTTCTCCCCAGTCCCAACTCTCTCCTTGAGTTTGATGTAGCATAGTTTGTGTTTTAATTTACAGTTTTAAAGTACATAGATGGTGTCGTACTATATAACTCGTATTTCTTCCTTTTTTCCCCTGGTTGATACTAAGTTTTGAAGAGCTGCTTTGCCATATAAATCTAGTTTCTTGCTCCCTGCTGTTGTATACTGTTCTGTAGAGTGCATCCCGGACATGGACATGAAGGGTCTTCCTCTAGCCATTTGGGATTGTTGGTTCTTTTTTGTTTTGTTTTTTTAATGTTTATTTATTTTTGAGAGAGAGAGAGAGAGAGCAAGGGAGGGGCAGAAAGAGGAGACACAGAACTCAAAGCAGGCTCCATGCTCCGCACTGTCAGTACAGAGCCTGACATGGGGCTCGAACTCACAAACTGTGAGATCATGATCTGAGCTGAAGTCAGACACTTAACTGACTGAGCCACCCAGGTGCTTAGGATTGTTGGTTCTTAGAGAATACTCCTTACTCTCATGCTTAGTTCATTGCAAAACACAACAGCACTTGCTTTGAGATTGTTATAATTATTCTCCCTACTTTACAGATTAAGAAATTGAGGCAAAGGTTAGGCAGTTTGAACCAGATCTGATTTCAAAACCTGTTTTCTCAACTATTAGATCATCACTACTTCTTTAGTATTGACTCAAAAGACAGACTTCTACATCAATTAAAAAAAACCAAAAACCAAAAAACTATCATATGTCAAATTAGGGCTCACTTGCAAATACAGAATGTTTTATCCACAAATAACAAGGATTAGCAGATTAAACGGCTGCCCTTGCCAGAGGGCATATAGAAGGCAGGAGGAAGTCATTGAGGAAGGAAACCACGGAGGAAGGAAACCAGGGAGAAACCACAATGGAGGAGGCAGCAGGAAGAGACTCACAAAGGAGAACACCGCCACCACTCCCTCCCTACCTCCATCCCCCCACCTTCCACCAACCTAAAGTGATTTGGGGTCATTTGATATTCATGTTAGAAGCCACAGGTTCTGCTTCCACTTGAGCTGACGACACCACAACATTGTCACATTTTTCTGTTGTCCTTGAAAATGGGATTCCCTTTTTAACCACTCTTGGCTCTTCTTATGGCTCTACCCAACTCCTTAGCTGGGCATTCAACGTTCTCCACCACAACCTTACCTTTCCATCTTATCTCTTCAGTGCATTGGGTTCATTTCAAACTGTCCCACCTCTGTTTTGTTCACTTGGATTCTCTTTCCACTCTGCTTATGTAAGTCCTTATGGAATTACACACCCCCTCCTTCCCATTTTCCCATTACTTTCCATGTATCTAAACTTATCTCTCACATAGGTTGTTAACTCTTAGAGAGTGAGGATTGCTAGGTGGGTCCAGCTATTAGGCACATTCTCTTCTGGGCCTGAATTTCCCCTTCTATATAGTAAGGGGTTGTAAAAAGAGTGGGTCTCTAATACCTTACAGTGGTTCCTGTTGACTTTTTCTGGGAAACTTGAATTTTCTGTCCCTTTCAAGGTCTAGTTTCTAGGTAAGAGTGGGGAGGGTATAGTACACACCTATCCTTACTGTGGAGGTCCAGCAAGGGCAATGTTCCCAGAATCAGGGCTTGACTAGAAAGTCAGGGACCATGGCTGATTCCTCCCTATTTCTCCAGGACTTGACATGTGATAAGTGCAAATTAAATGAAAGCCAAACATAACCCTGTCTGGCTCCTCATAGCTCCCAGCTTGGAGTTCATTCCTTCTATTAAATCCTAGAGTTTCCCTAGCATCTATGCATTTTTCCTGCTCACTGCTCACTCACAAACTCTGGCTAAGCACTTATGGGCATTATCTCTCTCTTTTTTTAAGATTTTATTTTTAAGTACTCTCTACACCCAAGATTTACAAACAAATTTACAACCCCAAGATCAAGAGTTGCATTCCCTACTGACTGAGCCAGCTAGGTGCCCCAAGGCATTATCTCTTTTAATCCTCATAACAACCTTTTTATTATTAAAAAAAAATTTAATGTTTATTTGTTTTTGAGAAACAGACAGAGCGCAAGTGGGGGGTGGGGGCAGAGAAAGAGGGAGACACAGAATCGGAAGCAGGCTTCAGTCTCTGAGCTGTCAGCGCACAGCCCAACATGGGGTTCAAACCCACGAACTGTGAGATTGTGACCTGAGCCGAAGTCAGCCGCTTAAGCAACTGAGCCACCCAGGCGCCCCCCTTTTTATTATTTCTACTTATGGATTAGGAAATTGAAGACCAGAGGGTAAAGCAACTTGCCCAAGACCAGTGGAACTAGTAGTATATGACTAAGCTGTGACATGAGCCAAGCACCCCATTTGTATTCTGAAAGAAGGAGATAGAGATGGAGAGAGGGGACAAAGATGAAATATGGGAGACATCAGCCAGAAAGGCAAGACAGAATAGGAAAGTGAAGAGGAGAGAAGAACGTCTATCAATCTCAGGATATTGCCTGAGGATAACAAATTACCACAAATTTTATTGCTTAAAATAACACACATGTATTATCTTATAGTTCCTATAGATCAGAAGTCCAGGCACAATGTAGCTGGGTTCTCTACTTCAGGGTTTTACTAGGCCACAATCCAAGAATTGGCCAGGGGTATGGTCTCCTCATAGGCTTGACTAGGGAGAGATCTGCTTCCAAGCTCCTCCCATTGATAGAAGTCACCTCCTGTGGTTGTAGGACTGAAGTCCTGTTTTCTTCCTGTTGGTCTGGGGGGTGTCTCGCAGCTCCTGCGGGCAGCCTATAGTTCTTTGCCACAGGACCCTCTCTATAGGTCCACTAGTTTCTCTAGTATGCCCTAGCAAGACAGAGTCTTATATACATTGTAACCTAATTATAGAATGAACATCTCATCTCCTTTGCCATATCATTAAATTTTAATCTTCAAAGTGACATTTTATGAGTTTAGCTGTATTCTGTTGGTTAGAAGCAATTCACGGGGCCCTGCCCACACTCTAGGGAAGGAGATTATTGAGGATATGAAGATGGGGCCTGTCTGCCACAAAGATGTTGGACCTCTAGACTGTTTTCCTCAATCCCTCTGATGTGGTTTCTTTGTATCTACCAGAGTTTCCCTTCCCCAGAGTTGCAGCATTTTCTTTCATGGAGCATTAGAGCTGGAGAAGACCCTGGGGACATCTGAGTTCTGTGGGACCTCCAGACCTGTTGGGCTCAAAGAACTCTCTGAAGGTTTCTGGGGAGGCTAAGGAAGCCAGCCTAGTCTGCATGTTATAGATTTCTGTCCTGAACCACAGTTCTCTAACTCCTGGCTGGAAACCCTGTCCCTTGAGCGCTCCAAAACTTTTATTGTCCCTTCTGTGTCTCAGATTAACTCACACTGAGAATGCCATCTTAATAAATACTGCTTATTTCACAGACAAGGCTCAGGACCCTGGGGGAAAATACTAAGGGGTCTTTGAAGGCCAAAGGATAGGTAAATACAGGAGGGGATACAACCAAGAAGGTACGAGAGTATTTGAGCCCTTGCCCAGAACTGGTCTCTCTTCTCTACAACTGGCCCAGATTGTGGGGGTGAGTTGAGGCCAGAGTAGGATGCAATGGCCATATTGGGGATGGAGGGGGGGGCATCTTTTGGGTGGTATTAAGGAATTTGGCTTAATTTTGGTGAAAAGGGAAAGGGAGGGTCATGGTTGGATTTGGGTTAGAAAGAGGACTCTGACCCAAATGAGGAATGAATGTGGAGTAGGGAGGGGAAGCAAGACCGAAGGCAGGAGGGCCAATTTTGGGTGATCCATGTAGTAAAGAACCCTTATAGGTTGCTGGCTGCAAGGAGGGATATTAGCTGAAGTATCTGAGATGTCATTTAAGTGGTTGAACTGGCATTGGAGACTGAGTAAATTCCATGGGTGAGGAAGAAGGGACTTCTGAGTTGATAGATCATTTACTCACAAAGGGAACAGGAGAAAAGATTGATCATTTTTTTGACCGGTTGGTCAAGACATCAAGTGGGCAACTGTGTATTCAGGCTTAGAGCTCCGGGGAGAGTTCTGGGCTAGTCAAATATGCAGAGCAGTTCTGGGTATACAGGAGGCAAGCACACAGGGGGTGTGGAAGGTGGAGAAGGGGCAGATGAGCATGTGAAAGCCCTCCTGACTTGCCCGTGTGTTTGTGTGTATAATAACAGCAGAAGCAGGTAGGAACCAATGCAGTGGTCATTGTTGTCCGTCTCTCCGTGTTGCTCCATGGGGGTTACAAGCCCTTTCACTTCTGTGAGGGAGAAAGAGCAAGGGGTTATTCTCTGCATGTTATGGTCAGGGAAACTGAAGCCTGGGTGTCTGTGACTCGCTCTAAGTCACACTGCTCATCAAGGGTAGAGGCCACCAAGAATCCAGGCAGCTGCCTCCAGGCCCCAGCCCAGGAGTGAGCAGGCCAGCTGGCTCACCCAAGGCTGCCCTGTCACCTGCAGGAATCACGGAGATCCTGATGAACAGACCAAGTGCCCGTAATGCCCTGGGGAATGTCTTGGTCAGTGAGGTGAGAAAGGGCAGCACCAGGGTGGGTGGGGGCTGGGCTAGGGCTGGGCTGGGAGATACCTGAAAAGATCTCCTCTGCAGCTTCTGGAAGCTCTGGCCCGGCTGCGGGAGGACCAGCAAGTACGCGTTCTGCTATTCAGAAGTGGAGTGAAGGGTGTGTTCTGTGCAGGTGGGTTTCCTCCCTTGCCTCTACCCCAGGGCTAGCAGGGTTCCCACCAGCCTATAGGGGGTTGGGGGCGTAGGTCAGCTCTAGCATAGGACTTATTATTCCCATTTTATAGATGTGAACTCAAATACTCAGAGGTAAAATGCCTCGCCTAGTGTTACACAGCTAGTAAGAGGTAGAATAGAATTCAATTTTAACTTGGCCCCTCTGACCCTCAAATCCTTATTCTTTCTGCTACACCATGCTCTGTTCTGACACTTCACTGAGGAAACTAAGTGCTGTGACATTGACAAGGTCTGTGGCCAAGAAGGTACTCTGTGCCCCTTTGCCCACCCACAAGATCTCAGTTCCTGTTGCCAAAACTCTCCACTGCCCCTGGACAATTTGGTCCTCACAGTAGGGCAAGCATCACCAACTTCTGTTTCAAAGACACAAAACACTGACTCACATCCCCACAACAAGAAGCAAGTGAGTGAGAGATGCACTGAGCTGAGCTAAGAACCCACTATGGGGTGATTGGGGAAGGGATAGCAGGAGTCACTGAGGAGGTGAGAAGAGGCCATGGATGGGTAGGATGGGAAGAACATGGAATTTCAAGATGATATGGCTCAGTCTCTAGGTCTGAGCTGTCGGGATCACAGTGCCCAGTTTGGGGTCTTCCCTGGCACAAGTATGCAGAGGGGTCTGCCTGACGCAGCTGCCTCTGACGCAGCTGAGGATGAGGGCCTCACTCTACCCTGGCTTCCTCCTTCAGCTCTATGCCTGTCTGACCTTCTCTATGAAGGTCCCAGTAGCCCCACTATCCCAGCTAAGCACAGGGAAGTGGAGGGGTTGGGGGGATGGCTGCAGGAGGTCTGGGTCTGTCTCTGACTTGTTCTGGAATCCTGGGATAGTCCCTACCCCTCTTTAGCCTCAGTTTCTCCATCTGTCTTTGAGGGGCTGGGACTAATCAAAGACATGCAAGGGCTGTCAGCTCTGAATTCCCATAGTTTCAGATGTGAAGAGAATATATTCACTCCCTACTCCCACCTCAGCCCCCTGCCATCTGGCCTTTGATGACTCTGCCATGGTACTACTCTTACCAAAGTCCTTCCCAACTCCATCCCACTGTATCCTGCACTTGCTTGTCAGTTCTCTCATCTTGACTTTGTAGTCTCCTTGGACCACACTGACCCCTCCTATCAAAAAGTAATATGTTGGGGCACCTGGGTGGCTCAGTCAGTTAAGCGTCCGACTCTTGATTTTGGCTTGGGTTATGATCTCAGGGTTGTGGGATTGAGCCCCACATCGGGCTCTGGGCTGACAGCACAGAGCCTGCTTGGGATTCTCTCTCTCTCTCTCTCTCTCTCTCTCTCTCTCTCCCCCACCCCCGCTCTCATGCACTCTCTCTCTCAAAATAAATAAACCTTAAAAAATCAAGATGTCAATTATTTCTCAATAAAACTGGGAAGAAATAATACATTTTTGATGTTTAAATTTGTTTATCTATTTTGAGAGAGCGGGAGAGAGAGAAAGCATGGGGGAGGGGGGAGGAGCAGAGAGAGAAAGAGAGAGAGAGAATCCCAAGCAGGCTCCATACTATCACCGTGGAGCCAGATGTAGGGCTTGAACCTACGAACCGTGAGATCATGACCTGAATGGAAGTCAGATGCCCAACTGACTGAGCCACCCAGATGCCCCAAGAAATAATACATTTTAAATATTATCATATATATTTTAAATTGTGGTAAATAAATAAATTACACAGAGTTTACACTTTAACCATTTTTAAGTATAAAATAAAGTGGCACTGAGTACATTCACATGGCCATGCAACTATCACCACTGTCCAATTCCAGAAATCTTTTATCATCCCAAATTCTGTACCTATTAAGCAATCCCTCTCCATTCCTCCTCCCCCCACCAGCCCCTGATAATCTCTGTTGTACTTTCTATCTCTATGAATTTGCCTATTCTAGATACCTCATACAAGTGGAATCATACATTTGTTCTTTTGTATCTGGCTTTTTTTACTTAGCATAATATCCTCAAGGTTCACCCATAGTGAACATGTCAGAGCATGTCAGAACTTCATTCCTTTTTATGGCTGAATCATATTCCATTGTATTTATACTACGTTTTATCTATCTTGATGTGCCCTGGGTTGTTTATACCTTTTGGGTATTGTGAATAGTGCTGCTATGAAAATTGGTATGCAAGTCTCTGTTTGAGTCTTTGCTGTTAAATCTTCTAAGAGCGACACTGCTGGGTCATATAGTAATTCTACGAATAACTTTTTGAGGAACTGCCCACGTGTTTTCCACAGCAGCTGCATCATTTCACATTCCCACCAGCAATGCACCAGCGTTCTCCACATCCATGCCAACACTTACTTTCTATTTCTGTGGTTTTTTAGAATAACCATCCTAAACGGTGTGAGGTTGGTTTCTCATTGTGGATTCAATTTGCATTTCCCTAATGACTAATGATGTTGAACATCTTTTCTTGCTTGCGTTTATTGCCCATCTGTATATGTCTTCTTTGAAGAAATGTCTATTTGAGCCCTTTGTCCTTTGTGGTTTTGGTTGTTGAGTTCTAAGAGTTCCTTAGGTATCCTAGATATTAATGCCTTATCAGATATGTAAATTGCTGGTATATTCTTCATTCCACGGGGTGTCTTTTCACTCTCTTGATAGTGTCCTTCGATGCACAAAAGTTTTTAATTCTAATGAAGTCCAACTGACCTTTTTGTTGTTGTTGCACCTGTCCTTTTTTGACACACCACCCGCCCCCCCCCTTTCCTCCCTGGCTTCCTGGCCCATGCCTTCCTCCCTGAGATTTCGCCTTCCTCTCTGCCTCTCAAGTCACCTTTGCTGGGTCCTTTAACAACCTGGGATTCAGTAATAGGTCATTTCCCAAGGGCTGTCACCACCCCCTCACTATCTGCAGGTGCAGACCTGAAGGAGCGGGAGCAGATGAGTGAGGCGGAAGTGGGGATCTTTGTCCAGCGGCTCCGAGGCCTGATGAATGAGATTGGTGAGGGTCTTGGAGTGGGTTGGAGGAGGGCGTTCGGGGGCCCTGCTGATCCCAGCCCCACCACACCTACCATCCTCTACTGTAAAGAGAGGACAGTTTCTGTTGTGAGCTCTGTGAAGACAGATGACTCTCCCAGGAGGAATGGCACAAAGAATTCTATAAGGTGGAAAGGGACAAGAGAGTTCAGAGGGCATTTCTCCCGGAGGGGGCTCTGGTGCTCAACCTTTGTGTCCTGCTAGTTCTGACCTCCCCACCTCTCTACCCTCAGGGTTCAAGCCCAGCTATTCCAGTGGAGTCAGATTTCAGGCTGCAGGCCTTCAGGCTTTGACAATTACTGCTCTTTTTGCCTGGAATATCCCTCCTTGGCCACCTGAACTTTTTACTCATTCTTTAAAACCACCAGGAAGCCTTCCCTGACTGGTTCTCCAAGATTTCTTTATCAGAGCACTGATTACCATGGGTCATCATTGTCTGTTTACAGATCTGCCTTCCCCATATCTATTCAATTCTATGTTTTCAGCACCCAGCATGGGGCTTGGCACACAGAACTTGGAGGAAGTGCAGAAAGGCTGGTCTGGGGAGGCCAGCAGGAGAGTGGGCCTGAGCACGGATCATTCAGCCCATCTCCCCACCCCAGTAGCCCAGCTAATTTCCCAACTTTCCCCAATAGAAAAACCAACTTCTAAGATAACCTGGCTGAGGTACCAGGTAAGGTTCCAAACCTGGGACCCATGAGGCCCTCTGTCCCAACCAGCTAGCCCCTTTCCAACCTTGAGTCCCTGTTCTGGTCCTGCTAGGGCCTCTCAGGCTGAGCCCTTCTTCATCTCCACAGCAGCCTTCCCGGCACCCACTATTGCGGCTATGGACGGGTTTGCCTTGGGTGGAGGCCTGGAACTTGCCCTGGCCTGTGATCTCCGAGTAGCAGGTACTGGGCAGAAGAAGAGGTGGGACAGGGTGAGAAGGGAAGAAGTAAAGCAGGGTAAGTCTGGAGATTCTGCAAAGTTAGCCACTGCTCTGAGCTTTCCAATCAACAGCAAAATTAAATGTAACGTGAGAGATACAGAGCAAGTTTGGGGGAAACTGGTTTCCCTCCTGGCCCAGCCACTGACTGCTATAGTACCTTTTACTCTTCAGAACCAGCCTCCTTCACCTCAGGAATGCTTCTACCAACCCCACAGCAGTTGGCGAGAGGACAATCAACAAAAACGCAGGGAGGGGAGACTGAGGAAAAGATTAATTGTTCAACTTTCCGGTTCTATGCAAGCCAGATTTATTTGTCATGTTTTGCACAAAGAACCATGGGGGCAGTTTGTCACCAGCCCAGTTAATCACAAACATGCCTGGGCAGAAACACTGCCCTCTGGTTCACTGGTACCAGGCAAGTGTTGCAATACTTGTTCAGAGCGGTTGAGTTTGAAGAGTGGAGGGAGGGGATGAAAAAGATGATTGCCTTTAACCTTACAGACTTGCTGGTTAGTGTGCCCTTCTTGGCAGAAAGTCTGAGTGCTATCTGGTGCTACTCTCTTCCTTTCACTGCTTTTTCCTGCCACTCCAGGTAGAACATTTAGAAATGTGTAACTCCAGGCACAGGTAGCATCTACATGATGCATATCAAAGAGAAGGTATCAAATTACCAAGTCAGATCATAGCTCCAACTCTGTTTCTCATGTGCCCATGTTTAGGGCAACTAACTTGCAGGGTTTGGGTAGATGGCAGAGAGTGACTATAAAACCCCTCATAGGCAGGAGTATTGGCCATTCCCTGCTGCCAGACTGCATGGTTCAGATGGTCCATGAGGGAATTCAGGAGAAGCCTGTGGGGTGGGACACACAAGGGAGCTCCTTAGAGGAAGTAGAACTCAAAAGGAGAAGTGGACTGAAACATGGGAATTTTCAGGCTGATGAAAAGCTGGGAGGAATAACTGTGGTGTGAGCGTAAGTCATGATACTATAGGCCAGGCCAGAGCTAAGGGTCCATGAGACAGAGAATCCATTAACCCACAAATAGGCACTGGGGGGTCCCAAGAACCCCTTCCTTGTTACAAGCACCAGTACCTCGTTTGATCCTTAGCAGCTCTCTGACGATGGCAGAAGAGTAACCATATTTTTTCCACCTATGAATGAGGCTCAGAAAGGGTGAGATTTGCTTGGATGCATACCTCCACCACCAGAGGAGGCAGGATGAGGGCCTAGGCCTCCTGACTTCTATGTTAGGGCTCTTGCCAAGGCAGAGTCTGGGGAGGTCTGCTGCGGCCAGCCCATGACAGAAGTGGTTGGCTGGAGGGGTGAGCCTAGGGGCAGAGGACTCTTCTCTCTGGGGACTGGCACTGCAGGACAGCATGGGTGCTTCACTCCGTTCTGTTTAAGCAGCTTCCTCGGCTGTCATGGGGCTGATTGAGACCACCCGAGGGCTCCTCCCAGGAGCAGGTAACTGTACCCACAGCACCCATCCTTCTCTACTTACCCATTCCCACTCTATCCAAGCTACTCCCCTGCTTCCATCCTTTGCCTTATGTTCTGGGCTCTGCCCTTCCATCCTAACTCAGAATCTGTTCCTCTGAGAAGTCTTGGCTGCATCCCAGACTGGGCTCCTCTGGGCTCCCACTTCCTATGTCGATTTACCACCCGTACTCCATCCTGGCAGGAGGGACTCAGAGGCTGCCTCGATGTCTAGGGGTGGCCCTGGCAAAGGAGCTCATCTTCACAGGCCGAAGACTGAGTGGTGCACAGGCTCAAGCCCTGGGGTTGGTGAACCACACTGTTCCCCAGAATGAGGAGGGCAATGCTGCCTACCACCGGGCAAGAGCGCTGGCCCAGGAGATCCTGCCCCAGGTGAGGTAGCAGCCTAGCACAGGAGAGCCTGTGCCACGGGAGGGGGTGTGTATGTGTACACCTGTGGGGAGGCGAGGGGGTGCGTCCTGTGAGGACACACAAGATCCACTTAACTGGACTTAAATTTAATTAAAAATTTAGTTTCTCAGTTACACTTCCGCCATGTCAAATGTTAATAGCTACATGTGGTTAGTGGCTACTAGATCAGACAGTACTGCAATAAAATGTCCCCAAAACTATAAAGCAAGATTCTAAAGCAGATAAAGAACTACAAGCTTATCTTTCCCAACATAGCACAGAGAAATTCCCATGTATCATGTAGGACATGTGTTACGACCCCAGCTAGGTGTAATCCTACCTGCTTCCAGGCCCAAAGCCTTTAGCAGGGCAGCCAGAATCTGGCTGATGGGGTCTCCAAGGACTGGAGAGCCTCTCACTGCTGGCTTCTCACTTCTCACTGCTGGGACCTGGAGGAAGGTCCCAAGTTTCCATATGAAAGCAGCTTGAAATGGAGCTAGGTTTTATAATGACTTAGCCCATATGGAGCGCTTCCTATCCATCAGACACAATCCCAGGTATTTTAAGAGTTTCTCAATCACTAGTACAATCCAGCCGAGTTGATTATCCATGTTGTATTTGTAATACAACAGACCCAGAAAGGTTAAGTGACTTGCTCATCAAGGTCACAAAAAGTGATTGCAATACCAGAAAAAAAGACAATACTGGCATTTGGGCTTTTATTTTGTATACTACAAAATACAATATAAAAACTGGTATTCTTAAGAGTGCAGAATACATACAAAATTTTTAAAACTTAAATACTTAATGCATTTCCAACACAAAAAATTTACATTTATAAAACAGATAAGCTTATAAAACTGTTAACCATATATTATCATTTTAATATTAACAGAAAAAAGTATTTGAATTAATCACGAAAATAAGTATTTTATTTTGGAAAAAATACTTTGTCTCTCTTAAATTTAAATAATCCTCCCTCATAACTTTCAGGTGTTCTTTGAGGGCAAGGACTATAACTTTAAAAATTAATAGTGAGTTGGTTTAAAATTTTGAAAGCATTTGTTTTGTCTTTATTTCTTTTTCTTTTCTTCATCACATACAAATGGAGCCTGATGATGTTACTTGGGCCATTCTAATGCTACTAGGTTTCTATTACACTTGAGCAAAAGTCTGAACTAACACAAAAAAACTCAAGGTAGCGCGTGGCTCACTGCACTAGCAAGACTTGTGGACTGTAGGGTTGTCTTTTTGCATAAACTGAATAATTGGGTCTTTGAGCTTCATCTCAAGAGGATTCAGATTTCAGATTTTTGAATATACTGAAACAATGGTCTCCTACTAATTACTTGTATTTCATTACTTAAAAATAGCTTTGTATACCAAGGCACCAGCTTACCAAAAATTAGTTTTACATTCACTAATCCCAATCTTCAACTTCTAGGCGAGTTATTGGGTGCCCAGAATGAGAGGGTTCCCAAATAGGATGAGTGTAAGGATGGTGTGATAGACTGCTGCTCTCTAGTGGATAAACCACCAAGACTAGGGAGTCAAATGGTATCCATACACTCAGGGAAAAAATTACATTTTCAACACACACACAACACACATCGTATCTATACAGTTTTTACTTTTCTTTGGTGAGAAATCAGTTTATTAGGTAGTTACCTAAATAATAATGCATATTCATGACAAGCAAATCAAATAGAAGAATAAGGGCATAAAGTAAAAAATCACAAGTAGGGTGACCCAGCTGACCTTGTCTCCATAGGGCTGTCTCAGTTAAAAGTGAAAGTCCCATATCTTGATAATCCTTCAGTCACTGGCAAACCAGGATAGGTGGTCACCCAAACAGCTCTAGATTCCCCAAGCCCTCCCCAGAGATGATCACTGTTAACAATTTACATACTCTTCCAAAAATTTTCATTGTATATATAGGAATACATATTATACACATACACTCACATATCTAAAGAACTCTGAATTCCTTTTAGGACGGTTTGGGAGACAAGGAGCACACTTGCAGAGGCTAATACAGTTCTAACAGACATATAAAAAACATGAAATTAAAATATGAATAGTAATGAATTCAAACAATATGGAAATGTATAAAACAAAAAGTGAAGTTGTCCATTCTCCTGACCCTCTGGAGAGATCAAAGGCACGTCATGCCAACAACTTTTACACAAATGAGATTAGAATGTACATACTAGTATAGCCCTTGATTTTCTTTACCCAATATTTTGGAGTTTCCCATTTCAGCATATACTTATCAACCTCATTCTTTTAAAACAACTGCACGCTTTTTCATTCATGGTACAGATGTGCCATCATTACTCAATTAGTACTCTAATGATGAACATTTTATGTTGCTTTTTGCTACCAAAATGGCTGGAGTGCATAACTGAACATCTTTGTGTACTTCTAGAAGTGCATCTGTAAGGTGGATTCCTACATGGAATTAAAACATCAAAGCGTATGTGCATCCACCTAACATCTGGCCCTTAGAAGCATGGTACCAATTCACTCCATCAATAATGTATGCAAATACCTATTTCCTGAATCTCAGCAAACAGTGGGCATCACCAATATCTTACTACTTACCTAGTTTAGGGGAAAGGGGGCACCTCAGATTTTTAAGCTGCATTTCTTTAACAGTATAACTGAATAACCCTTGTGTTCATATTTCCTTTTCTGTGAACTACCTTTTCATACCCTTGTGAATATTCGTAAAAAAATTTATACCAGCTCTTTGTAAATCAAGGACATTTGCCTGTCAGAAACATCACAAATACATCTTCCCAGTTTTTCATTTTTGCCTTTTATTCATGGTATTTCCCCCCAATATGAAGTCATTTGTGTTTATGTAGCTAGCCTTTTCACTTATGTCCTCTATGTTAACAGACTTTACAAATCTTTTTCTGATAAAGTTGTACTTACAAAAACTTCAAATAATTTATATGAGCAATATAGGGAATAAATACATTTTTTGCCTAAAGTGAGGCTGGGGATGGACTGCCAGGCCTGCGGTGGCACAAGTTAATCGGAAGCAAGACCAGTGAACCACAGGTTGCTGCTCTGATACATCTGCTTCCAGTGGCTGTGTAAACTGCCCCTTGGGATTTCAACTCAGGCCTGTCAGACCCCAAAGCCCAAGTTCCTAATCTTGACCTTTTTTTTCACCCTGCTGGAGTGAAACCTGTTTGCAGTAGAGGCTTGTATTTGCCGAGATGAGTAGGGGAACAGAGCAGCAGTAAGAAAGGTGACTGGGAATCAAATCCAAGCTTCACCACTCTGGACAAACAGGACCAACTGCTTTACCTCCCTGAACCTCAAAGATGGCACCACCCTTGAAGAGTGGGTGGCACCTTTAGGCAAGTCTGTAGGTGGGAAAACGCTTTGTAAACTATCGTAGGTTATACACACTGGGGGGGATAGGTTAAATGGCAAGAACCCCAGATACACTTGGGAGGCTCAGGGATCAGTCAGGCTTCCTTCATTATAGATAGAGAGTATCAACTGAGAAGTAGAAAGTACTAACACTAACAAAATGTAACAGAACAGCTGGAACTTGACCCAGACCTGTCTCCCTGTCCATGACTCTTCCCCCCGCCCATGAAGATAGGTCCCTCTCTTTATTCCAACCCTCCCCCTCAACTATCAGCATTGATCCCCTCAACTAAGACTTTTTCCTTTTCTTTTCCCTAGGCACCCATTGCTGTGCGGCTGGGCAAAGTAGCCATTGACAGAGGAATGGATGTAAGCAGGTTCTGGGTCCACTGAAGTCAGTGGGATTGCTGGGAAACAGTGCTTTCATGGCTCATGCAGACTGAGAGCACAGCTAGAAACAACTCAGGAGCCAGACTTTTCTAACAAACATGGAGTCTGACCTCTCTCTGTGCCTTAGTTTACCCACCCACAAAATGGAAAATTTGGCCAGATGATATTCCGAATTACATTTTATCCTCATCTCTTTCTCTTGGAGAGAAAGTAATTTGAGTAAAAGGGTAAATGACTTATCTAGGATCACAGAACAAATGTAATAAGAATGCAAGTCTGTGTGGCTCCCAGTCCATGTTCTTGGGTTTATGCTGGTGGTCAGTAAGGTGGCCTCAAGGATAGGGCTCAGGGTGGTGCCTTAGATGCTACTAATCCATCCTCAGACATCAACTTACTCATCAACTCATCCATTACACACTGAATCTAGACCTGAGCTGAGAACTGGGACACAGAGAGAAGTCAAATATGGTCACTCCCCTAAGGTAGGGAAACAGGACAGATACAGACACAATCACTAGTACAAGGTAGGGGTACCTGGCTGGCTCAGTCACTAAAGTATGCAACTCTTGATCTTAGGGTCAGGAGTTTGAGCCCCATGATGGGTGTAGAGATTACTAAAAAAAGGCAGGGGTGGGTACCAAGCAGACACAGCTACTGCTGGGTATTGCTGGGTTAGGGAATGTTTTGTAAGGTTGGGCCTTGGGTTGGATGAGGGTTCAAAAAAAAGGGAAGAGTATGAGCAAAAGCATAGACGTGTATAAACAAGTAACTTGACTGAATGGGAGTAAGGGGTGAATGAGACTATACAGCACGTAAGTTAGGGGCACAGGCATTCTGATGCTGGACTGTCTGGATTCAAAGACCTGCTTCTCCATATATAGTTGTGACCTTCACCTTTCTATGCCTGATTTCTCAGCTGTATAGTAGGGATAATAACCCTTGCTGTGAAAAGTAAACGAGTTTATACACACATGGTATTTCTCTTAGAATGGTGCCCATAAGTGGTAGTAACAGTAAGCACTGGGCAGTAGAGACTAGAAAGCTGCCAGGGGCCCGGCCATAAACCCTAGGGCCTTACTCCTCAGGACAACAGAAAGCCTGTGAAGTTCACTTACCAGGAGTGACAGGAGGTGTGGAGAGGCAGCCAGATGGGAAGGAAGGAACACTGGCTATGTACAGCTTCCATACACCCTCCTCAGCTCCCCAGGCCAAGTGCAATCCTCCCCAGTTCTCACAGCCCCTCTTTGTCCCAAACATTGTTTTATCACTGCTACAAATGGTGTTCCCTCTCCAGGTAGGGAATTTCTTATCATATCATCTCTGTTCCTATGGACTAGCATACAGTAAGCCTCAGTAATACTTTGCTGGAGGAATCCATGAACACTAGGAAATGGTGTAGGCAGTAAGGTGGGCTGGCACCCCAAGCAGACAGAGGGGAAGAAGGTCAGGCTGATCCAGGCACCACTTCTTTCTCACAGGTGGACATCGCATCAGGGATGGCCATTGAAGGGATATGCTATGCCCAGGTACGTGACCGCTGTCCGTTGGTACATACTTGCAAGCAGAGGGCAGGCCAGAGTGGGGAGACTTGTGTAATACATAACCAGTTTAGTAGGCTCCTCCCACCCTGAAGAGTTAAACTCTGTGCCACTCCCTCTCACAATTAGCGTGGGATGGTCCTAGGGAAACCACACTGGTCCCTGGTACTGTGTCCCCAGCCATCTAATGGTGGCTCATACTGCCCCACTTAGTGCACAGAGAGTCACAAAGCACACAGGTAGAGGTAACTGGCAAAGAGCCACTTCTTTTGTCTCTGTACCAGTGGCTGCTGTAGAGACCAGGATGGCCTTGCAATGTCAAGGCCTTGGTTATAGCCTGCGGGCTGTGTGTGTTCAATTGTGGAGGATTGGGGGAGGATGGTTACCTAAGGCTGACTTATTTAGCCCTTGACTCCTGGGTGAGTCAAAAATACTAATCTCCAGGTTAACAAATATCCAAAATACTCCTAAACAAGGGGTCTGGGGACTTGTAGAACCTGGTGCAAACTGGCTACACACCAGGATTCAAAGCCAGATTTCTTACTGTAAAACTTAATCATTCTCTACCAATCAGCCTCGTATTGGACTCCTGCAGACTATCAGCCCACTGGAAGCATGTAAGCAGTGTTCAAGAGGCTAATGTGACAGGTCACAGATGCTAGAGAGGTGGCCTAACTTCCCCAGGTGATCAAGAAGTCAGGCCCACACCTTTGCCTGGCCCATCACCAGAGTTCAGAAACAATGAAAAGACTTGGACTCTGACCTTGCCATGGGCTGGACAAGCTTAAGTAAGTCTTTATTGGCCTCTGGCCCTGTTGTGCCCCCCACCCCACCCCAAATTAATACTCTGTATTGTTGTTTCAGAACATCCCCACCCAGGACCGGCTAGAGGGCATGGCAGCCTTCAGGGAGAAGCGGCCCCCCAGATTTGTTGGCAAATGACTCCCATTTAAGTATGGGAGATGCAAGCCATCAAGGGCAAGACCCACAAGGACAATGACAGATATAAAACAACTGGCATGGTGTCTGATACTAAGGTACTGACCATGCCACCGACTGCTACCTTCGTTATTCCTTATCCTGGGGCTAGATGACCACTGGGGTCAAGTTAGCTTTGGAGAATATCTGTCTCTCCCTATTTGAATGGTAAACTAAGGATTAAAATAGACCACTCTGGGTCTTTATGTTACTGACTCTCAGGCCTGGCCTGACCTCTGCCACTCAATTATCGGGTGCTCACCAGAGACCGCAAAAGGTTGTAAGAACCCTCCAGTTTCTTCCTCCATACAATAGGGATAATATGGAAACCCTGGTCATGGTAGAACAGGCATCGGGAATCAGACTGCAGATCCCAGCTCTCCTAGTTATTCATTGTGTGCCTCAGCTTCTTCAGCTGCAAAATGAAACTGTTAAAAACAAAAAAGCCTATGCCTCATGTTCAATAAATGTGAGTTATTATTACTGTACAGTGCTCTTGTGAGAACCGAATGAAATCATCACTGTGAAAACTTTTTATAAACTATAGGGTGGCAGGCAATCTTTGATGGCTGCAGTACACAGTGCTCTCAGGAGCACTGAGAAGGGAGCAGGTTAAGTCTGAAGGAGAGAATGGAGGGTCAGGAAATGGTCAGGTAACACTGGAGTGAAGCCTGAACGTTCAATAGGCATTTGAGGCAAAGAAAGGAAGGGTAAGGGAAACAGCATGAGGGAAGGTGAGCAAGAGGATGACACACTTAGAAATGATGGTGGCTGATAAACACATATGCACACTAATCCTCATAGCCCTCCTCCTGTACCAAGGTAGGAAAAGAGAAGGCTGCATCTTAAGCTGTGACCTTATGATCATAAGCTGTGACCTTATGATCATTCTTTAACTCATCTCAGCTTCCCCAGCTTAGGGCTGGCCTAGAGATACTAAGCCAAGGGCATGGATACATACCAGTAACATTGTCGATTTGGTGCTAAATACAAGTGTGCCCAAGGCTGTGCTCATTTCCTGGAAGGAATAGTAACAGAGCCCAGGCCTTAGAATCAGAAATTAGCTGGAGCCGCACATTCCTTGTAACTACTCAGTAAAGTAACAGTGTTACTTAACCTCCTTTTTCTCATCTGTTAAATGGGGAGAATACAACTTATCTATATCAAAGGACTATCATGAATGAAACAAAGTTCAGAGGGCTGCCTCAACAGGCACTAGTTCTTACCACATCCTCCTATCAGTAAGAGTTAGTATCTGGCAACAGAATGTTCTAAAATACTAGAACCCAGGTCAGGAACTGAAGACAGCCTTTTGGAATCATGCAAAAGAGTGAATAAGAGAAAATACAGTGCAGTTTCAGAACTGTGGAAGGAAAGAGATTACAAATTCTCCTTATCTTGCTCACTGGTGAGCAAGAATTTTGAATATGATTTAGAGTAAGGATAAGCCTCATTTGATTCCAAAAGACAGTACACAGAACTCCAGTAAGAATTGGGCCAGTTCGGAGTGCTGAGCGACCAGCTTTTGATATGGGCTCGGGTCATGATCTTGTGGTTTGTGGGTTCAACCCCCACGTCAGGCTCTGCACTGACATCAAGGAATCTGCTTGGGATTCTCTCTCCCTCTCTCAAAAAATAAAAAATAAATTAAAAAAAAAAAAAAAGTCTGGCCAGCTAAAGCACAAACATCTAGTATAAAAATATGCCACTAGTCAAAAAGGAATATACTTTTGTTCTTTGGAAAACTTAAACAGAGGAATGGCAAAACACATTTCGTTGGTTGTCAATAAGGAAGGAATTCATACTCGGTTCCACAGAGGTTTGCAAAGGACACAAACAGAAGCCTCTGATAGTTTATACTGCAGTTGAGGCTGGTTCTCAAAAGCCCATTATATTTCTTGTCTTCATGCTAGGTAAGAGCACTCTTGAAATCTATAGCGAAGTCTTTTTTCTGGCCCTTCCTCTTCTTCTCAGTTTTGGTCACAATCCCATTTAAATCAAAACTTTGAGGGATCAAGATTTACAATGCCCATATAATCATCATCTAAATCCTCTACTCACAGTCATCAAGTCCTACTATTTTCCACCAGCACATCCACTTACACAGAATGTTATGTTCAGTCTAGTGTGTAAAGTTGGAGCAAAAGAGGCCAAAAGCAGAATACCCAAAATTGTAAAAAATATATTTTTTCCTTCCCTCTACCCCACAAGTGGAAGGTACTTTGGTATTTATTTAAAAAAAAAAAAAAAAAAAAATTTCCCCTCTTTTTCCTCCCCTCCAGCTGAGATTCTGCCTTCTAAACAACACATTTATAAGCATGTATTTTCCAAACCTTTTTCATGTACTTCTTTTCTAGTAGCCTCACTAGGAATAACAACTCAGGATATTCTTTCAAACATGAAATTTAACATAAATACCAAGGTCTCCCTGTAGGTCTTTCGTTTCTCCTTCCTCTCTGAAACTCCCAGAGTTAAGAAGCTGGCCAGGGCTAGGAAAAGTAACTGGCATAGTTGTTCCAACATAAGCTCACAGGTCTCCCCACATAGTCCAAGGCTTGATTTTGCAAAGCTGTTGAAGGAGCGTTCCCAGAATGATTCCAACTTGATTTGGGATTATGGCTATCATTCAAAATCAGCCTTTTTGTGGCCTATAGAAAATCAACAATAAAGGCCAGTGAGGCAGCCAACTTACAAACTCCAATGATAACTTGTTTCAACACTGAACTGCTGGCAAGGCAGAAGGGCTGACACTGAGGAACAGACAGCACCTCTGAAGCCCCAGGGGCTGAGGAGGGCATTCAACACAGAGAGGGTCTCTGATAATTCATGAAATGCATTCTGAAGTCATCTAGAATGGAGGTTGCAATCTTCTGTGCTTGAGCATCTGCCTCACTGTGCTCCTGGATGTCGCACAAAAACTGCAATCCTTCTTCTTCAACTAACATTCTGCAGTATTTGCTGGCTGAAAGAAAATCAAAGAGAACTGATGGACAAACTGGCATTTTAAATATTCCCAAGTCACCACACTCACCTTTTTGAAGAAAGGGTACCAAGGTTTAAGCCCTTTGACATAGGAATTAACAGATAAAAGAAATATGTCAAAGGGCACCTGGGTGGCTCAGTCGGTTAAGCACCCGACTTCAGCTCAGATCATGATCTCGCGGTTTGTGGGTTTGAGCCGCACGTTGGGCTCTGTGCTGACAGGTGGGAGCCTGGAGCCTGCTTCAGATTCTGTGTCTCCCTCTCTCAGCCCCTCTCACACTTATGCTCTCTCTCTCTCAAAAATAAACATAAAAAAAACTTAAAAGAAAAAAAATACGTCAAAACTTAAATAATGCTTAGATTGTGTAGTACAATTATAAATGATTTTTTAGTATGCTTATTTCCAGACAACTCTATGCCTCAAATCTCTAATCCTAGCTAAAAGGATAGAAACCTCTTTTATTATAAATGTAATACACATTTCAAGTTCAGGCGTTAAGCTGAGCTAGATAACCTGATAACACTAAATGCTGGATAAAATATAACAAAAATTTTTAAATGTATACTCATGTGTACAAAGTAAAGAACTTGTCCAGGACCCAGACACAGATTGCAGAGAGCACCTAAGCTCATGTAACTTTATCTGCAGCTATCCCGGGGAAGAAAGGGACTGTCAGTTTCAGTAATCTAGGAATTTAGGTTCCAACTTACAAAGTTAGAAGCAATCTATATATAATAAATATGTATCAGTGCATAAAGCTGACCCCTCAAAGAACTATAGGAGAGAAGGGATAAGACAATGAAAACATTTGGCCTCTAGGTGGGTATACAGGCGTGGTTGGAAGAAATCCTTCCCAAGAATTCATAACCACAGTAGTGAGTGGGTATAGGATCTGAATTTATACTGCCTAAATGTTCTGGGAACCCTTGAGGTGAGAAGTTAATATGAAAATTAGTTCAATCCCAGGAAAACCTCTAGAGCACCTGAGGGAAGCAAATACAAAACTGCTGAAGGAATGTGTCCACAACGTAGTCTAAAAAGGATTCTCTTAATCATTCCAAAGGCCAACTAGACACAGGGAGAAATAATGATCTAATGACATGGAAATTGTTTTTTTAAGGATAAGATAGAATAAAGTGAGAGAAGGTATAAGATACTTCTGACAGACACCCCACAAGGAAAGTATAGGGGAGGAATAATATCTTTAAACAGCTGAGAATTTTCATCAATTTTGGAAAGTGTAACTGTGACCTGAAGTCCAGAGGCTGTGTAACAAAAGGCTGATGAAACATAATGAACAAAGTCAAGACAATAAACTGCAGAAAAAATATTTGCAAGAGTTCCTTCAAATTAAAAAGATCAACAAACAGTAGAGAAAAAGTGAATAAAGAATATCAATGGACAATTCAAGGAAACGAAAACGAGTCTTCAATAAAAGATAGTTAACGTAACTTAAATGTTAAGCAAGACCATCATTTCACCTTAAATTGGCAAAGAACAAAAAGTTCAATTAAACATTGTGTAAGAATGACAAGCTTTCATAAATTGCTGACAGGAATGAAAACTGATAATCAACTCACCAGAAAACAGTTTAGAAATGCCTATCAATATCACCATGTTCCTAACATTTTGACTCAGCAATTCTAAATATTCTGCAGATTAACTGACACACTTGCAAAATGATACACTTAACAAATGATATGTACTATGCGTGAACTAATACTATGCTATGCACAAATGCTAATACTATGAGCCTAGCAATGTTTTAAATGCTTAATGAATATTAACCCACTTAATTTTTTTCTATGTTTATTTATTTATTTTGAGAGAGAGAGAGACAGACAGACAGACATGAGTGGGGGAGGCACAGAGAGAGAGAGTGCAACACAGAATCCAGAGCAGGCTCCAGGCTCTGAGCTGTCAGCACAGAGCCCAATGCAGGTCTCGAACTCATGGACCACAAGATCATGACCTGAGCTGAAGTCAGATACTCAATCAACTGAGCCACCCAGGCACCCCAACCCACTTAATTCTCACAGCTCTATGAAGTAGGTATTTTCATCCCCATTTTATACTTAAGGAAACTGGGGCACAGTGAAGTCAAGTAACCTGCTCAAGTTCCCACTATTAGTAACTGGCAGAAACTGGGAACAGAGCACAGGTAGTCAGTCTGGTTCTAACATCTGTCCTCTTAATTACCCACATGTGCATCTTCAATTCATAGATAGATAGAGTTACAGATATATAGTCTTTGTATATCATTTTTCATTGTACATTAATCCATATTCATGTATATAAATATGTTAATATTCAATAAAATAGTGCTTGTAATAGAAAAGACTAGAAACAATATCCATTTAAAGAAGACTGGTTAAATAATTATATCTATATAGTGAAGAAATACTAAGCAGTCTAACTAATAGTGGTAATCTGGAGCTCTGCCAGTTGCTATTTTAACTTTAGTTCTCTGTGCCTTGTTTGCTCATCTGTAATAGATGAATAATAATAATAATGCTACCCCCTTCTCGTTGTTGTGAAGATTGAGTTAACTCATAAAGACCTTGCAATACTGCCTGGCACAGAGAAAGTACTCAACTAACTTCTAGTTGCTATAAACCAAAGTCATTTCGGAGCTATTCTGACAGATCTGCCTGTAGTTGTTTATATGCCAACACCATTCACAATACTTATTTATAATTTAAAGAGAAGTGTTAGGGCAAGCTCCTAGAAACCATTTTTCTTGGTCAGTTCTTGTTTATTCTGCCAGGTTAACTTTAGAATAATTTTCAGATCCCTCATCTCACTCGTTCATTTAAATTGCAGCATATTCATAAGCTGAAAAGATTTGACATGTGTCTCTTAAAAAGTCTTTCCATCTAGGAATCTAGTATGTCTCATAATTACTTCAGGTTTCTCAATTATTTCTCAGTTTACTGCACAGAGCTCTCATTGTCTGTTAAAATTATTTTGGGAATTTTATACTTTTGTTAGTAGCTAATATTTTAATTCTAAAAGCTATTTCTTGAAACTTTTCACTATAAAATTATACTCTGTATTCTTTTATAATAAAAGCAAAAAATTTTACAATAATCCTTAGCAAAGAATGTAAGTCCCCAATTCTCCCAACAGCCAAACATGTAAAAACATTTAATCTGGCTAGGAAACAACCCCTGACTCCTGGCCCTCCTGACTCCTGGCCCTCCAGCCTCCCCCAGACCATTACAAAAAGGCAGATGTATATATTACTATAGACAGAGTATTCATGATAAACTGTTGAGTGAAAAGAGCCAGCTATAGGGCAGCATGCACAGAATGAGCCCATTTTGTTTAAAAATGTCCTTATTTATATATAGTATATACTAACTACAGTATGTGTATAGAGAAGTATTTGGAAGGATAGTTATAATTATCAAATTATTAATAGTACCTGCCTGTGGGGAATAGGAGTGAGAGCCAACTTTCACTTTCTATACTGCTTGACATCCACCCCCAAATAGATTATAATTCTGTGACATTTTTTAAACTAATAAAAACATTTTCCAACTTCATTTTTTAAAAAAGTTAAATTCAATACAGGTGAGCAAATTTTCAAAATTCTATCTTGAACTTAACCTTTATACAGAAAAACAGTTGGAAAACTACTATGTTTTGAATACATACGGTTTTTACTGCAGACATGATACATTGCCCATAGTGCCCAGAGCTGAACTGCTGGTTGAGAGAAGTTGCCAAGGAGTGGGAAAAATGCCTTGAAGGATCTAAAGAGGCACAAAGAAGTTCATTTAGAACTCAGGCTAGCATCTGTAATACAATAATTATTTTTAACCTCTCCACAGGATCATTTCCTCATTGAGACAGATGTATTGTTGAGCATATATCAGAAGCTAACATTTAAGAACTTACATTCTATGTTAGACACTCTTTACATTCAGTATCTCATTTCATCCTCAATCTTGCACACAATAAGCCTCATTTTACAGAGGAGTAAAACTGAGTCTCAGAGATCTCCTAAAAGTGATTGTCCCAAAATCACAAAGTAACAGGATTTGAACATAAGGCTATCTGACTATATCTTATCACTGTACCATGGTCTCTACATAGTGAGTACAATGAGGACAAGCTTTAAGAAAAGTACTGCGCCATCACGAGATTACCTGTAGGTCACCAACGCTGTCATCTTACAACTTGAACTTGGCCAATTCTGGATGGTTGCATACTATACAAAAAGAGAAACCAGGATTCTAGTATTGTATTCCATCCTTTTTAAAAGGCCATAATAGGCTGTTTCATGCCATTTATAATTACATATATATGAAAAAACAAATCTTCAAAATATGGGAATGATCACCCAAATTAAGGTATACCTACCTGCCAAAATATGAAGTAGATAACCATTAAATATGTAGAATAGGAACAAAGTCATGTGGAAAACAGTGCAATAAGAGGGGGCTTCTGAGTAAAGATGCAGGACTTGGCATGCATCCATTCCTTTCCTAAATCCCATGACCAGAAATAGTATAAATGGTTTAAACTAAAAGAAGGCAACCAAACAAGAACAAAGCAGAAAGAAAATGGTGAGTGATTTAGTAGATCTAGCACTGGAGAAGATTAAAAAATGAACCAGTTTAAACAGAACTCCTAGACATAAAAATCTGGCACACCAAGTACTTTAGGAAGTGAGATTAGAGGTGGGGTTAAAAACAAGAGGAATGATCGAAAGTACCGAAGAATCAAGACTCCCATATCTCCTTTCCACCACTAATAAAAATTTCTGGACTGGGCAACCTTGTGAACAATTAAGGGTTGAAGTACCATGTTAAAAACAGGGATGAAGTGAAAATCTAAATGATAAATGCTGAGAGTCCCTTGCTCTCAACTCTCTTCCTCTAGTGGGATTTCAGACCATTGGAACCAAGCTTATCATTTTCAGTCAGGAGAACAGAAGATTCTTCTTGAGGAAAATTCCAACCAGTTCAGCACAGAAGATCTAATGACAATGACAGTGACTAATACAGATCATGCTAGGTGAGGCCCACAGTTGACAAGTTCCACCCATCTGCACCTAGCTTCCAAACAACTCCACTCTTAAATGTGAGTGGACAGCTGAAGATCTCCATATACTTTAAGAAAGTCTGTAACATAAACGATAGAAATAGGGTGAAAAAGCAACTTGCAGAAAACAGAAACCTTGAAGGAAGAGGAAAATTTAAAAAAACAAAACAAAAACAAAACCCAAACTAATCATTACTACCTTTAAGGAGATAATAGATACAGCAACCATGGGAAAAGAGTAAGATATTATATGAAAAAGAAGCACTCAGAGAACAAAAGAGAGTTCTTGAAAATTAAAATAGAAATATATAAATACAAATATATAACTATACATAATATATAAAAACACATTATAAGCTATAAAAATAAATAAATATACTGTGGTACCTGGGTGGCTCAGTCAGTTAAGTGTCCAGCTCTTGATTTTGGCTCAGGTCATGATCTCACAGATTGTGAGATTGAGTCCCACATTGGGCTCTGCACTGACAGTGCGGAGCCTGCTTGGGATTTCCTCTCTCTCCCTCTCTCTCTCTCTCTCTCTCTCTCTCTCTGCCCCTCCCCTCCTTGCGTGTGTGCACACACTCTCTCTCTCAAAAAAAAAAAAAATTAAGGGGCACCTGGGTGGCCCAGTTGGTTAAGCCTCTGACTTCAGCTCAGGTCATGATCTCACAGCTCGTGAGTTTGAGCCCCACGCTGGGCTCTGTGCTGACAGCTCAGAGCCTGAACCTGCCTCGGATTCTGTGTCCTCCTCTCTCTCTCTCAAAAATAAACATTAAAAAAATTTAAAGTATATGTTAAACTATATGATGAACCATATAAATATATAAAATTACATTAAAATAGTTAATTATATAATAAAAAATATAAAATACAAATATAAATGCAAAACCCAATAGGAGTGGAGATTTTTTATTTATTTATTTTGGAGAGAGAGAGCACAAGTGAGGAAGGGGCAGAGAGAGGTGGGGAGAGAGAGAATCCCAAGCAGGCTTCACACCACCAGTGCAGAACCCAATGCGAAGCTCGAACTCACAAACCTCAAAATCATAACCTGAGCCAAAGTCAGACACTTAACTGTCTGTGCCACCCAGATGCCCCAGCAGTGGAGATTTTTAAAGATTTTTTTTAAAGAGGAAAACAGGGAAATAGGTAAGGAAAAATGAGTCCAGGGAGGCCAAATCCTAAGGCGGGGGGAAAAAAAGAGGAAGAGACTAGAGAGGGAGAAAGAAATTTCCCAGAACTGAAGGAAACAAGCTTCTAGAGCAATTAGTATCCAAGATAATGATGAAAATAAACCTACATCCAGGCACACCACTGTGTGATTTTTGAGAACAAAAATCTTAAAGGTTCCGAAGGAAAATGACTTCTCAAAAGTGATACTGAGAAAACAAAGAAGTAATGACTTAAAAATTCAGAAATAAAAATATTCCAAAACTAAAATTCTATACCCAGCCATGTGACTAACTAAATATGAAGGTAAAATAATGCCCTTTTCAAACAAATAAGGTCTGAATTTTTTATTTATTTGAGAGAGAGAGAGAGAGTGAGAGTGAGAATGAGAGAGAGAGTGAGAGTGAGAGTGAGAGAGAGAGAGAGAGAGAGAGAGAGAGTATGGAGGTGGGGAGGTTGGGAGGATAGAGGGAGAGAGGAGAGAAGCTTAAGCAGGATCCATGCCCGGCACAGAGTGTGACGTGAGGCTCGGATCTCGTGACTCTGAGATCATGTAAAGTCTGAAATTTTCTATTTCATGCATTTCTTCTGAGGAAGCTACTAGATAAGATCCAACAGAATGAGGGAGTACACCAAAAAACCAGGAAGGCATGCAATCCAGGAAACAGGGAATCCAACACCAGAGAAGTAAAGAGAATCCCCAGTAAAGGAATATCCTGGAATGACAGCAGTATAGCAGATACACAAATAAGCAGACCAGATGGAAGAAAACAGAAAGTTCTGGGAAAGAAGTCTTAAGAAGCTGAAGTAGATGGAATATATTTCAATATACTGAAAGGATATATATACTTGGGAGTATAGGAAAGGGTACGCATAGGGAAAATGAGAAAAAGAATCTTCTTTTTCCAGAGTGGGAAAATGAATGAACAGATTAATGTCTAAAACTGCAAAATGAAGTAGCAACAGAGGTTATTTAGATATGGAGAAAATATCAAAAGAAATAGCTTGAAAAAAAGCTCAAAGTGGAAAAGAGAACTGGTAAAGCCACATTCAACTGTGTATACGTGTAACTTTTATAAAAGAAAAATATCAGGAGGAATGTAGCAAAGTGTTAACAGAGGTTAGAGCTTGATTGTACGGTGAGTGATTTAGAATATTTTCTTTGTACTTTTTTATTATGTTTCCCATTTTCTACAATGAATACATATTTCTAAAATTCTTGGGACGACTGGGTAGCTCAGTTGGTTGAGTGTCTGACTTAGGCTCAGGTCGTGATCTCACAGTCTGTGGGTTCGAACCTTATGTCAGGCTCTGTGCGCACAGCTCAGAGCCTGGAGCCTGCTTCGGATTCTGTGTCTCCCCCATCTCTCTGCCCCTCCTCTGCCCACACTCTGTCTCTCTCTCTTTCTGAAATATAAAATAATAATAATAAAGTAAAATTCTTAAAACTAGAAAAGTAAGTCTCCTGCAAGAAGAGATCACGACACAGTTTGTAAAGAAGAATGAATGGTCCTTGTACCAAATCCTGGAGAAGAGCACTCCTCTGAAGGTCATGGGACATCCAGGGCTGTGTGTCAGATGTCAGGTGGGCTATGATGCCTGCAGCAAAATAACTGACTTCCATTTCTTTGCTATGGAGCAAGCTGCTAATATGTTTCACCACATCTTCAGTCACCAGCTTGGAAGACAGTTCTCTAACTTCAGCTATGTTGTTCTACAGGTAAAAGAGCAGAAAATATCAGGGATAGGAAAGGGAGAGGAATCAGTGTCTGATTCTCTCTTCCTTTACTACTGCTTAGCTTAGATACTTCATCCCATCCTCCTCCCTCTCAATTTAGCCTAAAACCCACAATCCCACCCCTTGATGAGGAGGATATCAGTAATGACAAATCACTGAGTGAGCACTTACTAAGTGCCAGGCACTGTACTAGACAAACAAAAAGGTCCTTTTTTCTGCCTTATCTCATTTCATGTTTCATATAGTTTTACCAAGAAATAAGTCACTCAGCAAGATTTAACTTGTCAGTCAGAACTTGTCAGGTTTATACTGCTAATAACCAGTTGAACTAGAATAAAATCCAGGCCTGACTCAAATATTTAAGATTGCTCAGGGCCTACTATATGTTACATTAGCTTGAAATTTAACAGTAACAATGAAAGGCAGGTAGTATTTTATTTTATATATTAGGTTTCTATGCTGTTTAACAAACTGCCACAAACTTGGTGGCTTAAAACAACATACATTTTTTCTCTCTCAGTTTTTGTGGGCCAGGAGTTCATCCATGGCTTAGGTGGCTCTTCTACTCTGAGGTCTCAAAAAGCCACAAAGTGCTGGCTGGGCTGCATTCTCATCTGGGGGCTCCACTGGAAGGAAACTTACTTCCAAGCTTACAAACTGTTGGCCACATTCATTAAGATTGAGGGTTTCGTTTTCTTGCTGGAGGCCACCCTTAGCTCCTAGAAGCTGCCCATAGTTACTTCCCACAGGGGCTTCTTTCTCCAACTACTTACTTCTTGGCAGCTTGCTTTTTCAAATACATGGAAGAGTCTCTCTAGCAAGTCTATTAGCAAGAGGGATTAACACCATAGTACCCCTAAATCAGAGGGGGATATGTTCTAAGACCCCCAATGGATATGCCTGAAACCACAAACAGTATCAAATTCTATAATATACTGTTTTTTCTACACAAACATACCTATGATAAAGTTCAATGTGTAAATTAGGCCCAGTAAGAGATTAACAATAATAGAATAATCATAACAATATATTGTTTACTTTTGTCTGTTTTTTTAAAGTTTATTTATTTTGAGAGAGAGAGAGCATGGGCAGGGGAGGGGCAAAAAGAGAGGGAGAGAGAGAGAATCCCAAGCAGGCTTCATGCTGTCAGCGCACAGCCCGACGAAGGGCTCAAACTCATGAACCATGAGATCATGACCTAAGCTGAGATCAAGAGTTGGGCACTTAACCAACTGAGCCACTCAGGTGCCCCTCATGTAACTTTTATTACATGCCCCTGTTATAGGGGCACCTGAGTGGCTCAGTCCACCACTGAGTTAAGTGTCCGACTCTTGGTTTTGGCTCAGGTCATGATCTCATGGTTTGAGTTCAAGCCCAACATTGGGCTTTGCACTGATGGTGCAGAGCCTGCTTGGGAGTCTGTCTCTTGCCCCTCACCTGCTTGTGCTCTCTCTCGCTCTCTTAAAAAAAAAAAAAGGGGGCGCCTGGGTGGCGCAGTCGGTTAAGCGTCCGACTTCAGCCAGGTCACGATCTCGCGGTCCGTGAGTTTGAGCCCCGCGTCAGGCTCTGGGCTGATGGCTCGGAGCCTGGAGCCTGTTTCCGATTCTGTGTCTCCCTCTCTCTCTGCCCCTCCCCCATTCATGCTCTGTCTCTCTCTGTCCCAAAAATAAATTAAAAAAAAAAAAAAAAAATTTACATGAATGTGGTCTCTTTCTCAAAATATCTTTTTAAAGCTTATTTATTTATTTTGAGAGAGAGAGAAAACACATGAGCGGGGGGAGGGGCAGAGAGAGAATCCCAAGCAGGTTTTGCTCTGTCAGTACAGAGCCTGATGTGGGGCTCAAACTCACAAACTGTGAGACCATAACCTGAACTGAAATCAAGAGCCAGATGCTTAACCGACTGAGCCACCCAGCACCCTCTCTCAAATATCTTATTTCACTGTACTCACTCTTCTTCTGCTTGTGAGGAGATGACAAAATGCCTATATGACAAGACAAAAAAAGGTGGATGACGTAAGCATGTGACATAGCATTAGGCTACTACTGACCTTTGGACCATTCCTCAGGAGGATCACCTGCTTCCAGACTGTGAGTAACTGAAACTATGGATAAGGGGAAGGGGTCTACTGTCTACACACCATAACATAATCACAGAACTGATATCCTATCATCTTTGCTATATTCTATTCGTTAGAAGCAAGTCACAGTTCCTGCCCACATTTGAGAGGAGGACTTTTACAAAGACGTGAACACCAAGAAGAAATCAGAATCACTAGGAATCACCTTAGGGTCTGTCTACCACACAGATGAAAACACAAAGGTTTAGAAGTGAAACACATAGTCAAATTGAACACAGCAGTTACTGTTCCTTCTGAAGTGGTTTTCAGAAAAGTATACCCTAGAGACTAGTATGTTCAAAATAGCATCATACAGCACTATGCAGAAAACTAAATTATTTTGAGATCACTTACCCCAGGTTTGTTTTTTTTTTTTACAAGACCAGCTATACCCTATTGATTTCAGCAGAAACTGCACTATTGTGAGATTTCCCCCCCGTTTTCCCCAAAGCTATCTATACATACCCTCATCAATAGTAGGATTTCAGCATTAAGTCGATCAGATGGAAGCCCCAGACAAGGAGAGACAACATGACAGCATCCTTACTATAACTGAGGACACCTTAGATGAATCACAATTTCTCTTATAAGCTTGGCAGAGGCTACTTTTCTAGTACCTTTTTCATTCCAATAGTCTATGAACAAAATGTTGAGAAGAGATGGAAGCTACAGGAGAATGTGGGTCTTCTTCACTCAGAAAAAGGAAGGAAAGGAGGCATCCTCAAAAACTCTCAGCATTCTGAGAGGCTCTCAGAAAAAAGTAAAAGATCTTTTAGAAAAGGTTAGCTAATAGTAGGACACTTAGCTTTATATAGCATATATGAGGCTTCAATCCACCTTTCTGGCCTTATTTATTGCTTTTCCCAACTTCTGCCAAAATTCCAGATATTCTTTATTACAGTATCCCTTAAATGATTACATTTTCTCATCTTCCCTAGCCAAAGAGCTTTGTCTCCTACCTCTTTTGTCCTCTATCTTCCTACTTTTTTGTACCTTCCAATATTAAGATTTCCAATATTAATCATTTAATCCCCTCTACTCTGTTCCAAGTCCTATAGGTGCTAGGGATACTAAAGTAAAGACACAGTCCCTGCTTTCAAGGAGTGCATGCTCTAGAATCAAAAGCTTCCACTAGACTTTGTGCTTTTCTAGCACTTACCACAGTCCCTCTTAAATCAGAAAATTATTCATATACCTGTCTAACACTACCTCCCCAACACTGAAGGACCATCAGCTGGATGTATTTCATGCATGGCAAACTGCAAGGACTTAACAGTATGTCTTCATTACTTTTTGTAAATGTTCACCTTTATCTTCTGGAAACAAAGAAATTTCTCAATTATGGATATCCTGATTGAGAGGTAGTATAACAATATAATCAAAGAAATTTCTAAAGAATTGATTACCTTGATAAAAAAGTATGGTAAAGTGGTTAATATCAGAGGGTCTACAGCTAGACTGCCTGAGTTTGATATTTGATTCTGCCTCCTACTACTTAGGTAACAGGATAAATAGAACATAACACAACTTTTCCTATCTCTATGTGACTTAGCCATGTGACTTCACTGCTCCTCCCATCAAGGGGTGGCCACCTCCTTTAATGTGGGCTTAAGCATGGACATATAATAAATATATATTTGGTCTTTGTTGCCAGTTCTTGAAAGAGAAGTCTTCAATCCCTTGGAATTTCCCAAGTGATAAGAGTAATCAGAGCATCTTTGTTCTTTATTTGGTAGGCAACTAAATAAATAACTTCAGGATGGGGACTGGTTGCCAAAAAAAACCAAACCTTAATTAGAAGCCTCGGACTTTCAGCCCCACCCCACAACCTCTGGAGGAGGAGAGAGGAACTGAAGATTGAATTAATGATCAGTCATGCCTATGTGATGAAACCTCCATAAAAAATCCTAAACGATGGGTTTAGAGAACTTCTGAATTGGTAAACACATTAAGGTGCTGGGAGGGTGGTGTGCCCAGACAGAGTATGAAAGCTCTGCATGCACTCATCCTTCCTTGCCCTATATCTTTCTTCCATTTCACTGTTTCTGAGTTGTATCCTTTATAATAAACTGACAATATCAAGCAAAATGCCTTCTGGAGTCTGTGAGCCATTCTAGCAAATTATCAACCTGAGGAAGGGGTCATGGACACTCCTAATTTATAGCCAGATGGTCAAAGGTATGGGTGGCCCAAGACTTAAAACTGGCAACTGAAGTGGGGCAGTCTTATGAACCTGAGCCCTTTAACTTGGATAACTTAGGATAACTTAGGTAGGTAGTGTAAGAAAGGAATTGAACTGAATTGGAGCATACCCAGTTGTTACTGAGAGTTGGAGAAGTGATTACTGGGAAACACCCCAGGCCACCTAGTGTGCTTTGCCCAATGAGACATTAGAGAACGTGACATAAGCAGAGGTTTAAGAAGCACTTGCACAGTGGGACTTGCCTTCTAGCGCTACCCTGAAACTGAAACAAGCCCAGGGTGACAGGGGTGCCTGGCTGACTCAGTCAGTAGAGCATGCAACTTTTGATTTCAGGGTCATAAGTTCAAGCCCCACATTGGGCACAGAACTCCCTGGGGGTTAGGGAGGGGGAGAGAAGAAGAAAAAGGGAAAGGGGAAGAGGAGAAGAAGTCATCGCCCACGGAGATACAAGGCCCAACTAACAACCTGTACCAACTGTCACAGTGAGAGTTAGGCCATCTTAGCACACCTAGCCTTAGTTGAGCCACCAGATGACTACAGCAACATGAATAACTCCACCGGAATTACTGAGACCAGAAGAACTGTACGGCTACACGGAGTTCAAATTGTTGACTCACAGATTCAAAAGTAAATAAAATGGCTGTTGTTTTAAGCTGTAGTTTGTTCAGAGCAAGAGGACTGATGTGGTATTATTTTATAGGGAATCACGTGAACACTAAATGAGTTAACACACAGAAAATTGCTTACAATAGTGCCTAGCATATAGTAGGTGCTACATAACTGTTAGTTTTATTATTTTTTTTTTAGAAATCAGAATTAACTGAAACAATTCACCTTACCCAAAGACCAAGTACTTTGCTTTGTATTGCTGACTCTGAAAAAGTCTGTCAAAAGAATATACAGGTTACTTTACCATGAAAAAAAGAACTTTACATATAAACTCAATCCTGTCTTCCCACCTCCAAGACTTGGATGAAGATTGCCAATCCTTGATTTTCTATAAAGTGACTGCAGGCAGCTGGAGACTCATCTGTAAGATTCCAAAGTGCTTTCAAAGTAAACAAGAGGGTGACATCATCTAAATTTTCAGTAGTCTTTTGTTTTACTATTGCTAGAAGTTCCTAAAAACCAAAGAGACAAAGGGTTAGATGCCCCAGTGACTAACTCAATTACAACATAAGAAAAGCAATAGTTGTTCTACCACTTAATAGCTCTGTGATCCATTTATTCTCTATATAATGAGTTATACCTAACTCCTAAGATTTTTATGAAGATTAAAAGAAAAAAACAATTCAGCTTTAATGAGCACTTAATCTAGTTCTTGGTCCTTGTTAATAAGACTCATAATCAAGTACATATTAGCTATTCCATTATTCATTTATTGAGCATGGTTGGTCAACACCTCAGGTAAGAGCAACAGATTAAAAAAAAATGTTGGTTTTTCTCTCAACTAAATAAAAGAATTTTAAGTTTGGGAAAATGTTCTGAACGAAATACATAAAAGCCTAAGAATTTACTTTAGAAAAGGCAGGAAAAGGAAACCTCCATGCAAAGGTAATAAGTATACTGAAACAAATGAGACCAGAAGAGAAAGAAAGATAATGAGTTAAGCAAGGAGTGGAGACATAGAGGGGGAGGGAGTATGCCAGGCAGAGAAAAAGTGTGCTGTTCTTGAGCACACTTGAGCAGATCAGTATGGCTAGAGGGTAACACCAGTACTACAACCATATGTCATAATAAAGAAATCATTGGCTCACTTTAACAGAGATTCCAAAACCCCGTTTCATATCAGAATAATTTTGGACACAAGTGAAGCTAGTATCCTCACTTTCCTGCAAGCATATTAGACTGTTGTGAGAGAGGGAAAAGATAGCCATTTTCACCTAACCACCTAATGAAAACACATAAAGTAAAACAGCACTGAACAAAGCAGAGTATGTCTGTTTTCAGGAGGAATGAGACCACCTCAAAAATTTTACCCAATCAGGAGAGAATGTATCGAGAGAATTTATCACAAAAATAAAGCTGTGAAAACCAAGAGGGAAGTGTAAGAGTGACACACAGCATTGGTAGCAATCATTCAGACACCCAATGGGGTGAATGGCCGCAAAGGCAAGGGAGGGAGCAGGGGAAGTGAGGCTGACCCTGACAATAACGAATGTGGCCAGGCCCGTGGTTAGATGCTTTATATATTTTTACCTTAATGACATTCAAAATAACTGCAAAATATTACTCCTATGACAGATGCCTGTTTTTCAGATGATGCCAGTTTTCAGATGAAGAATCTGAGGCACAGAGAAGATAAATAAATTATCTAAGGTCTTATGACTAGTGGCTGAACATGGCTTGTTTTCACCTAAAGCCTGAATTTTTGGTAACATTTCCAAAATTGTTTCTCCGAGAACTACAGGGCTGCTCTTCCCTCCGTGTTACTTCAGGACCTGCTCTCTATCTCGCTCTATTCTGTATCTCTGTCTGTTCCTGTTAACCATCCCCAGCAACTCCATCACATCATCTTGACGAAACTGCTGCCTCAAACACCCTACTTTATGCCCTAGAATCCTGAAAAAGACTGCTCGAGTCTCATCTTCAATATCTGCCAGAACACTCTGAAGAGGGCATTCAACTGTATCTGGGAATTCTACTGGATTTCTCAATGAATTTGCTCCCAAGACCACTCTTCTTTCATCATTCCCTCTCCCCTCCGACTTTACTCACCATCTTTTTACACCTCTCACTCGATCACCTCATCTAGTTTTTCACGAACTACTGCTGTTCCTCCTGACAAAATCTACCAGCCTACCTACACATATATCAACGCACCCCGCTTTCCCTTCTGCTTTAGTCTAAAGCGAACATCTTTACTCCTGTTCTATACACAATTCCTGCACACACACAAAGATTTGGCACCAAATTACTTCCCTCTTTATTGCCATTGCCATCAATTTCTCCTTTTTTTTCAGAAATGTTTTCAAGGGCGTAGAATAGATCTTGGAAAAAACCAATTGCTGGCCCCATGTAGTATCTTCCTTTCTTTTTTTCTCATTAAAGTATATTAAAAAGTTGCTTCCGTGTTGCACCTCCCATTTGCTCATCATTGTAGTCCAAACAGACTCTGTCCCACTACTCCACTAAAATAATGTAAACAAGATGACTAATGACTTCCATCCTGCCAAATCCAACTGGCACCTCTCTGTCCATCTCACTCAACCACTCAATAGCATCTGACATGACTGCTCAATTTTTCTGGAAATAATTCTCTTGGATTCTAAGACATCACTCTTTCTTGGTTTTCTCATTTTCAACACAACTCCACTCTCCTTCCCCGGCTTGTTCTTCTTTCTAACACACTCATTTCAGTCCTTCTATTTACTCTATATGCACTCCACACTCTCCAGGTGATTATATCCCGTATCAGAACTGAGGATTCAAATTATTCTTACCCAATACTCTGAGCTGTGCCCCATATCAAACTGCCTCTGTGACATCTCAAGCATTGCAGAAATTAACATGTCTAAAGTCATTCTTGATTTTTATCCCCCAAACCTACTGACTACATATCAAATACTCGTAAGATTCTACTTGTGACAGCAATGCAAAAGGTAAAAACTTTAGGAATAAATTTAAGAAATACAGAATTATCAACATTAAGACAACACCGGTATACATCTGGGGGACATAGAAGACCAAATAAAGGGAGTAACATCTCCTATTCTCAGAAGGAAAAATCAGTATCAAAGAGAGGTCAATTCTTCTAAGTAAATCTGTAAATTTAACATAATCCCAAAGAAAACAAAGCTTGTTTAAAACAAGAAAAGCCAGTTCTGGTGTTCACATTAAAAAAAAAAAAGAGGGACGCCTGGGTGATTCAGTCAGTTAAGTGTCTGACTCTTGATTTTGCCTCAACTCATGATCTAACAGTTCACGGGACTGAGCCCCGTGACAGGCTCTGTGCTGACAGTTGAGAGCCTGGAGCCGGCTTCGAATTGTGTATCTCCCTCTTTCTCTCTACCCCTCTTCTGCACCCTCTCTCTCTCAAAAACAACAATAACAATTAAAAAAACCCACAAAAATAAAACATAAGAAAAAAAAGAAACTCAAGATCTTAACTATTAAGGAATTTATAAAACTAGTAAATAAAAAGTGTGGTATCAGCATATAAACAGACATACAAATTAACACAGCACAAAGTCCAGAAACAGATGCAAATAGAGAAGGGAATTTAATATATGATAGAGGTAGCAATGTATAACAGTGGAGAAAAGATAATTTGTTCAACAAAAGGTGCAGAGGCAGACATTGAGAAGAAACACAGACCCTTACAACATAACCCCCCCCCCCCAAAAAAAGGCTTTAAGTAAATCAAGAATTTACATGTTAAAAGAAAAGAAACCACAGATAAAAATCATGAGAAAATTTTAAAATATACTCTGTGGAGCACAGAAATACTTTCAAACTGTGCCATCAATGCCAGAGAAATAGAATGATAAATTTAAACCTATAAACATTTTTAAATTACTGCATGGCAAAACATGTCATAAATAAAGTACAAATAATCAAATAGCCAACTAGGGAAAATACATGCATCTCACATCAGAGTCAAAAGGCTCAATTCCTTAATATATAGCAAAGTCTTATAAATCATAAGAAAGCCAGCAACCCAAAAGGGAAAACAGGGGCTCCTGGGTGGCTCAGGTCATTGTCTCATGGTTCCTGAATTCAAGCCCTACATCAGACTCTCCGCTGTTAGCGAAGAGCCCACCTCGGACCTCGTCCCCCCTCTCTCTGCCTCTCCTCCACTCAAGTGGTTCTCTCTCTCAAAATAAATAAATTAATTTTTTAAAAAAAGGAAACCTATCGGGGCGCCTGGGTGGCTCAGTCGGTTAAGCGTCCGACTTCAGCTCAGGTCATGATCTCGCGGTCTGTGAGTTCGAGCCCTGCATCGGGCTCTGTCCTGACTGCTCAGAGCCTGGAGCCTGTTTCAGATTCTGTGTCTCCCTCTCTCTCTGACCCTCCCCCGTTCATGCTCTGTCTCTCTCTGTCTCAAAAATAAATAAACATTAACAAAACAAAACAAAACAAAAAAAAAAAAAGGAAACCTATCAAGGCTATGAAAACAGTTCACAGGAAACAAATGTTTGGAGGGGGAAGGGGGATGGTATTACTTGCTCAAAACAAGTGCAAAATAAAACAATGATGTACATTTTTTAGTGAGCAGTATTAGCATAATCGTAAGGTTAATACTGATTACTGAATAAAAATTAGGATATTAATTTATTGGGAAAGGAGATAATTTATAGAGATACATGTAGGAGAGGAGCACCTGGGTGGCTTAGTTGGTTAAGTGTCCACCTCTTGATTTTGACTCAGATCATGATCTCATAGTTCGTGGGATTGAGCCCTGTGTTGAATACATGCATCTGTCCACGCAGAGTCGGCTTGGGATTCTCTCTCTCCCTCTCTCTCTCTGCGGATACCTCCCTCCATCCCTCCCTCTCTCTCTAAAATAAATTACATACATACATACATACATACATGTAAAAAAATTCTTTAAAGATACATGTGGGAGAGCTACGTTCTTATTTACTATAGCAGCAGAATCACTAAAAAACATATAAAATTGATAAATCAAGTTAAAAGCATTTTATTTCGAGATGTGGAGGTAAATACCAAAAGAAATAGCTCTAAGAGTAGAAAGTAGTTTCTTTTGGGGAGCAGGTCTTTAGAGAGTTTTCATTTATAAGCCTTTTAGAATGATTATACTTTTAAAATTATGTTCATAGGTTTTTTTATTGGAAAAAAAAGGGTTATAAAAGCGACAATCAACTTACCTTAACTGCCATGAAGAGCTCTTCCTTAAGCTGTGCAGTTTGCTCAGATGAGAGCTGTAAGCAAACAAAAAGCCGAAAGTAAAACATTGGACATCTATCAGAGCACCATCAAGACTCAGGAGAGAAATCTGGACTTTAGCAATCACATACCTGCAGGGCTAGAATAGAGGTGATGCTCACTGCCATTGTTTGCATCTTGGGGTTCTCATGCTTACAAAGCCATCTCATAACAAACTTGGCAGCATCAAACCTGAAAAAACAGTTTTTTTTCTCACAATGAAGTTTTTTATTTTTTTATTTAAAAAAAATTTTTTTTTCAACGTTTTTTAATTTTTTTTTTATTTTTAGGACAGAGAGAGACAGAGCATGAACGGGGGAGGGACAGAGAGAGAGGGAGACACAGAATCGGAAGCAGGCTCCAGGCTCCGAGCCATCAGCCCAGAGCCTGACGTGGGGCTCGAACTCACGGACCGCGAGATCGTGACCTGGCTGAAGTCGGACGCTTAACCGACTGAGCCACCCAGGCGCCCCTCTCACAATGAAGTTTTAAACAGTACATGAGGAGAGAAGAAATCACTTAACCTCCCCAACAAACCCTGTATCTTGGATTTCTAAACCCTCAGGCATGAAAATCAAGAGCATCTGGCAAAAAGAAGAGAAGGTCAGAAGAGGAAGAGGACAGTAGGCAAATAAGAATGTAAGCAAAATGCACAGAATTCAAAGTAAGTTTAGCAGGCAGGGGCGCCTGGGTGGCTCAGTCGGTTACGCATCTGACTTTGGCTCAGGTCATGATCTCACAGCTAATGAGTTTGAGCCCTTCGCTGGGCTCTGTGCTGACAGCTCAGAGCCTGCAGCCTGCTTCAGATTGTGTCTCCCTCTCTCTCTGTCCCTCCCCTGCTCATGCTCTCTCTCCTTCAAAATAAATAAACGTTAAAAAAAATTTTTTTTTAAACAAAGTAAGATTAGCAGACCTAGGAAAAACTTACCATTCAGTTCCTACTTTCATGGGTCTGAAAAATGGGAAGAACCCACCCAACAAGTAGTAATTTGTAATATGAATTGTAGACAGTGCTAAAATGGGATAGCAAACAAAGCACATAGCTAAAGAGAATTCATACCCTTTTATAGAGGCAGATAGTAGTTAGCTCCTATTGACTACAATTGTAGGAATGAAGACTGAGATGAGAAAGATCTTCTAACTTTCAAGAGAAGACTGAAATCAATTTTTTCTTTTTAATGAGGAAGACCCTTTTAATGAGGAAGACCCTAACTTTAAAAGTCAACTCCCATTTTAAGTACGCATTTCAGTTAGATTTGAGAATGGCTTAGCCTAACACTCCACACCCACATACCACAGGCTTTGTTCATGTCAGCCTGTGCTGAATTTTTCTGCTGTTAGCAGCAACTATTATAAATGTTTCTGAGCTCATGAATCTGGAAGACTATAAAGGCCTCAAAAGGAGTCCCTTTGGAGTCCAGGATGATGATTTTCTCAATTATTTTCAATAAAATAGTAACAAAAAGAATGACTATACTTAGAAGAGACTTTTTTTTTAAGGAAAGTGCAAGCTGGAGAGAGAAGCAGAGGTACGGGAGAGAGAGAGAGAGAGAGAGAGAGAGAGAGAGAGAGAGAGAGAGAG
>NW_026057585.1:63026358-63056837 GCF_023721935.1 Panthera uncia
GAGAGAGAGAGAGAGAGAGAGAGAGAGAGAGAGAGAGAGAGAGAGAGAATCTTAAGCAGGCTCTGAGCTCAGCACAGAGCCTGATGCAGGGCTCAGACACACAATCCTGGCATCATGACCTGAGCCGAAATCAAGAGTCAGGCACTCAACTTACTGAGTCATCACCCAGGCACCCCTAAACAGGCTCTACTTCTTAAGCTAGGCACCCTGATAAGTACTTTACAAACATTATCATGTCTAATCCTCATAAGAGTCACTATTTTACAAATGAGGAAACTTTTACAAATGAGTCAAACTTCAAGTTATGTTTGACTCTCTGGAGCCCATGTTCTTGATACTTACTACCCTGAACTGGAATCACTTTGAGAGACAATATTTGCAAGCACAGTTGACCCTGGAACAACATAGGTTTGAACTATTGTGGTCCACTTAAACACAGAGTTTTTTTCAATAGACACAATGGAAAATTTTTTTGCAGATTTGCAACAATTTGAAAAAACTCACAAATAAACCTCATAGCCCAGAAATATCAAAAAAATAAGAAAAAGTTAGGGATTTATAACTATACAAAACATACATGGATACTTGTTACTGGTTTCTTTTACTATTACCATAAAATGTATACACATCTACCATAAAAGGTTAAAATTTATTGAAACTTACACAAACACTTATAGACCATACATAGCACCAGTCAACAGAAATGTAAACAAACATACAGTATTAAGTAACTATATAGTTATCTGTACTACATACTGTACTACCGTAATTATTTCACAGCCACCTCCTGTTAACATTACAATGAGCTCAAGTGTGTGTGTATATCCACTTAAAATGCCCTGCAACATTAATCACTCGACATGATCAGTTTTCCATCCAGTAAACTGCATACAGCAGTAAAAAGCAATCTCTTGCAGTACTCACATATTTTTCACCGTTTAGTAAAATATTATAAACCCTGAATAACACCATGAGACCCATATAAAAATGCCACTAATGATGTTGGAAGTGCTCCCTAGAAACAAAGAAAAATCATGCCATTACAAGAAAAAGTTGAACTGCCTGATATCTACCATAGATTGAAGACTGCAGCTGGGGTGCCCATCATTTCATAAATGAATCCAGAATAAAGACCACAGTAAAAAAGAAAGAAAAGAAAAGAGAAATTGGTGAAGGTGTTGCTGCAGCTATGCCAGCTGTCATGAAACCTTATGCTTTTTTGCAAAACACCCGTTTATCTTATTGAAAATGCAGCTTTTATGTGGGCAGGGATTGCCATAAGAAAAGCATAGTTATAGACTCTAATACGACTTGAGAAAAAGTGACCATATGACAAGTTAAAGGAAAAGGAAGGGAAAGGATCTAAAACTGCAAAAAAAAATTTAAGTTTATTTTTTGTAATTTCTACAACCAGTGGGCTCGAACTCACAACCCTGAGATCAAAAGTCATATGTTCTTCCAAGGCTCTTGGGAGGCTCAGTCTGTTGAGTATCCGACTGTTGACTTCGGCTCAGGTCGTGATCTCATGGTTTACGAGTTTGAGCCCCGCATCAGGCTCTGCACTGGCTCTCTCACTACACCTTCCCTGCTGACACGTGTGCTCTCTCTCTCAAAATAAATAAATAAACTTAAAAAAAAAAAAAAAAAGCCTCAGGTACTTCTGAGCCAGTCCAGGTGCCCCTAAAATTGCAAAATTTAATGCCAGCAAAGATAGTTTGCTTTTTAGAAAGAGGTTTGACTTAAGGCAGGAAAGAATAGGTTAACTCTACTGTTTTGTACAAATGCAGTCAGTTTTACGATAAGAACTGCCTTTAACCATAAAGCTGCTAACTCCAAAGACTTGAAGGGAAAAGATAAACATAGGATGCTAGTCTTTTGGTTGTACAAGAAGGCCTGGACAAGAATCCTTTTTATGGATTGGTTCCATACTTTGTCCCTGAAGTCAGGAATTACCTTGCCAATAAAGGACTGCCTTTAAAATTCTCTTCATATTGGGGTGCCTGGGTGGCTCAGTCAGTTGAGCGTCCAGTTTGGCTCAGGTCATGATCTCGTGGTTTGTGGGTTCGTGCCTCCCGTAGGACTCTGTGCTGACAGCTCAGAGCCTGGAGCCTGTTTCAGATTCTGGGTCTCCCTCTCTCTCTGCCCCTACCCCGCTTGCACTGACTCTGTCTCTCAAAAAATAAACAAACACTAAAAAAAATTTTTTTAATTCTTTTCATATTGGATAATTCCCCTGGCCCCCAGAACCCCATGATTTCAAGCACTGAAGTGGTCTATCTGCCCCCAAACACAGGGTCTCTAATTCAGCCTCTAGATCAGGGGTGATAGGGACCTTTAAGGCTCATTACACACAGTACTCTATGGAAGGACTGTCAACATTTTGGAAGAGAATCCCAATAGAACATCATGAAAGTCTGGAAGTATTACACCATCGAAGGTGCAACTATTGTTACAGGAAAAGCCATAAAAGCCATCAAGCCTGAGACAATAAATTTCTGCTGGAGAAAACTGTATCCATTTGCTGTGTATGACTTTATAGGATTTATGACAGCCAATCAAGGAAATCATGAAAGACACTGTAGATATGGCCAAAAAAAGGTGGGGGGTGAAGTTTCAAGATACAGATCTTGGAGAAATTCAAGAGTTAACAGACACCACACCAGAGGAATTAACAGATGTCAATTTGATACAGATGAGCGCTTCCAAACCAGTGCTGGACGGCAAGGAAGAAGATGTAAGAGAAGCAGTACCAGATAATAGATTGACATTAGACAGTCGGGCAGAAGGATCCCAATTATTCAAGACTGCTTTTGACTTATTTTATAACATGGACCCTTCTATAATACGGGCAATGAAACTAAAGCAAATGGTGGAAGAAAAATTGGTACTGTATAGAAATATCTCTAGAGAAATGAAAAAGCAAAGAAGTCAGACAGAAATTATGATGTAGTAAAGTTATACCAAGTGTGGCTGCCTCCCCTTCCAAGTCCTCCACCTCTTTCACCCCCAAGACAGCAAGATTAACCCCTCCTCTTTCTCCTCAGCCTGGTCAACATGAAAACAATGAGGATGAAGACCTTTATGATGATCCAATTCCACTTAATGAGCAGTAAATAATCATCATGCCTACAGTTAATAAACCTCTCTGTTGTGTATGTATCTTCATATGAACATCTAATAACTGTATAGCAAGAATTGTATGAGAGGTTTCTGTGTCCTTATTAATGCCTAAGTATTCATGATGTACAACATCACATGCAAGACTTGCATGGAAGTGGACAGCCTACCCTTATAGAGCATAAGGTAAGTGATATTTAATATAAGATTAAAAACATGTTAGTTTTATCATTTTGTAATTTTGCTTTCCAAGAATTACATTACCATATAATATGCCTCTGCCGTAACTGAAGAAACTGCATTTCAGCCTATTATCAGAGGCAAGTAGTTGTTGTTTTTTTTTAATTTTTTTTTTTTTTTTACATTTATTTATTTTTGAGAGACAGAGCACAAGTGGGGGAGGGGCAGAGAGAGAATGAGACACAGAATCAGAAGCAGCCTCCAGGCCCTGAGCTGTCAGCACAGAGCCCAAGGCAGGGCTCGAACTCACAAACTGAGACCATGACCTGAGCCAAAGTCAGATGCTCAACCTACTAAGCCACCCAGGCACCCCAGTAGTTTTGTTTTGTTTTGTTTTGTTTTTTAAGTAACAATGTTTCCAACACTGTATGATAAATATGACTGCTTTACTCTATGCCATGAAAATTTTACAGCAATTCATTCATTAGTGTAAGGCTAGGCTACCATGAAACAATTCATTGATTATACTACACTACCATAAAGCAATCATATTGCTGCTTCTTCATTATCAATGCATGAATACACTTGTAAATAAATATTTTTCACATTATCTTTCCTTCTTTCCTTCCTTCCTAAGTAAACTCGGGGCACCTGGGTGGCTCAGCTGGTTGGGTGGCTGACTTTGGCTCCAGCCATGATCTCACAGTTCTTGAGTTCAAGCCCTGCATCAGGCTCTGTGAGGACAGCTTGGAGCCTGGAGCCTGCTTCGGATTCTGTGTCTCCCTCTCTCTCTGCCCCTCCCCTGCTCATGCTGTCTCTCTCTCAAAAATAAATAAAACATTAAAAAAAAAAAAAAGAAAAGAAAAACCTAAGTAAACTCTACCGCCAATGTAGGGCTTGAATTCCATGACCCTGAGATCAAGTCACACACTCTGCTAAGACAGCCAGATACCCCACATTATCTTTTCATTTTTGATATCTAGCGTTAGTAATACATAAAACATCTACAGTGTTTTGTAGATGATATTGATATAGGTACTGACAGAAGATTCACCTTAGAAGTAGATAATATAAACTTTTGGTATCAATAAATACAGTACAGTACTATAAATGTATTGTTTTCTATTTATGATTTTTTCTTTTTAAAAAAATATTTATTTATTTTTGGGGAGAGCATGACTGGGGGAGGGGCAGAGGGAGAGGAGAGAATCCCAAGCAGACTGCCTGTCAGAGCACAGAGCCCAATGCGGAGCTCAATCCACAGCGAGATCAGGACCAGAGCCTAGATCAAGAGTCAGATGCTTAACTGATTGAGCCACCTAGGTGCCCCTTCTTTATGATTTTCTTAATAACATTTTCTTTTCTCTAGCTTACTTTAATGTAGAATATAATATATAATATTTAACATGCAAAATACATGTTAATCAACTATTATCACTAAGGCTTTTCAGTCAATAGCAAGCTACTAGTAAAGTTCTGGTTGAGTCAAAATTATACATGCGTTTTGACGGGCGGGGGTGTAGTGTGAGTGTCCCTAATCCCTGCATTTTTTCAAGGGTCATCTGTAGGGTACTTCTAATCACCTCTGTGGAAGAGGCTCAACAGAACATTCTCCTCAAACACCTTAGCCCAGCCTTAATCAAACCCTTGCTAATAAGCTAATAACCAAAGCCAACAATGTTCAGAGTAACACTAGTCAACACCCCAAAATCAGATGACCAAGTTTTATACTTGCCTGTCAAATGGAACATCCACAAGAATCCTGGAATTGGTTAAGGAGAGAAGACAATTCTTCTGTAACTTTAAGGAAATAAAGAAAAATAATTTTGAGCAAAGGTATACCCCATTCTAAATAAAGATTCTAGGCATTTACTGAGAGCTCACTGTGTACCTGCCTCTATGTACTTCCAAGTTCATTTAATCTTACCCTGTCACATTTACCTCTGGCCTAAAGAACAATCCTCCCCCTACCTTTTTTTTTTTTTTTTTTTTGACAAAGTGGGGTCTTTTCTCCTGAACCCCAATGGCCTGACTATGGGTCAGTCTAAATCAATTACCTGAAGCCTGGGCCATCTACAAATGTCCTTACCAGATCTCTCATAACTATGTGATAGAGTTATACCTGCTACCTAAGACCAGCAGGGATGAAACTGGGCCATTAGAGACAGGAAAGAAAGAGAAAGCTTCATGGGAAAGCTGTAGGAATAGAAAAACATACCATTTCTTTGAAAGGCCATAATAAGTAGGCCTGTATGACTGAAGTAGTTTAAGAGGCAGGGCCAGCAAGCCTGAAATGCCAACAGGAACTGGGCAGTAACAAACAAGTGAAGTGGGCTGAATGTGACAGAGCAGAGCAGTTGTAGGAATTACGGCAGATGAGAATTAATGGCCTCTTATAGGGGCAGTTCTTACTCCAACTGATGCCTTCCATGTAGGAATTAACACCAAACTGTGAAGGAGCTTCCAACTTCTCAACAGAAAGTAGAAATAGATTTTTTTTTTTAATGAGGAAAAACCACCTTCCTTATTGTATTTTAAAAATTTTACATTTTAAGTACATACTTCAATTAGATTTGACAAATTGATACAGCTGTGTAACCACTACCATCCACCATCACCATAGTTAAAATAAAAAATATTTCCATCACCCCAAAGAGTTGCACTGCATGACCTTCCAGTTAATCTTAACCTCACAGGCTTCAACCCCAGAAAATTACACTGTCCTAAGAGACTAATCTTTTCTCAAGTTTCACATAAATGGAATCATATGGTATCTACTCTTCTGTGTCTGGCTTATTTTGCTCAGTATATGATGTTTTTGAGATTCATCCATATTGCACATGAGTACTTTTTTCCTTTTTATTGCCAAATAGTATCTTTCTATATGAACATACCACAATTTATCTATTCATCTGTTGCTGAGCAACTGAAAAGTTTTCAGTTTTAGGAGATATGTTACGAATAAAGATATTATGAACATTCATGTAGAAGTCTTTGTATGAATATATGATTTCATTTCTCTAGTAGTGGAATGACTAGGTAGTGTAGAAGGTATATGTCTAACTTTGCAAGCCAATGTCAAACTGGTAATTGCATCATTTTACATTCTTAACATCAATATATGAGAATCTCAGTTGCTCCACACCCCTGCCAACACTTAATTTCAACCAATCTAGTGTGTAGTAGTACTAGGTATGCAGTGGTATCTCAATGTGGTTTTAATAACTAAACACACTGAGCATCTTGTCACATACTCATTTGTCATCTGCATGTATTCTTGGGTAAAGTGCTCAAATCTTTTGCCTTTTAAAAAAACTGGTTTATCTTGTGTTACTAAGAGATTTTTTTCATATTTTCTATAAAAGTCTTTTCTCATATATACAAAATAAACATTTTTCCCAGCCCACAGCTCACCCTTTTCAATTTGTGTATGTGTGTGAGAAGCTTTAATTTTGATGAATTCTAAATTTATTATTTTTCTTTCATGATGTGTGCTTTTTGTATCCTAAGAAAACTGCCTACTTCAAGGTCACAAATATTTTCTCCTATGTTTTCGTCTACAAGTTTTAGGGTTTTACCTTTTATATTTAGATGATTCAATTCAAGTTAACTTTCACATATGATGTTAAGCTTATAACGATGTACTGAAGTGTTAACAGTACATGGGTTTCTGGGTAACTGGTTTTTGAGAAATTTTAAAAATTTGAACCCAACTGCTTATCCAAATTTGCTATTTTTTTCTATAACAAATATAAATTCCTTATTTATTCTCTCTCTCATTCTTTCAGGTAGGATGAAAAATTAAAAGAAAATAATGCTAAAACTAATAATAACTAATACTAATAATTTTTTTCATGTATTTGCCCTGAAGTAAGAAGCACAGTCAAGTATTCAATTCAAATTACCTGCTGGTAATGGGGGAAATTTTTCAAAGCCTTGAAAAGCAGACAGGTGACCTCTGACAACAGACGAACAGGCATCCCCCTGGCCAGGCCCTGGCGTGTTAAGTTGAGGGCGCAAGCACTGGCTGTGAACTGCACTGGCAAATCCAATGGATGATTCCTCATTCCTACAGCCACAAGCTGAAGATGAACTTGTTTTTAGTGGCATATGACAACATTAGCATTCTTTAAACTGTCTTGTTTTTGTGTTAATTGGCAAAAATATCTGTTCATTGGGCCAGAAAGTAACAGATTTTCCCTATCCTCAGCATTTATTATTTTAGGACACCAGCAATACCTTCCAATCCAAATGCAGCCATTAACTAGCTCTGTGACTAAAGGCAAGTCACTTCCCTTCTTTGGACTTCTGTTTCCTCAGTAATTTCATAATCCTTTATCGAACCTCACTCCATACAAAGCATTGTGATAAGCACTACAGGGGACACAAACATGAATCACTTACACCCTAATTCCTTAACATAAAGCCTTGTGAGAAAAATAAGGTATGTAAACAAAGGATACTGTGAGGGCTATCAAAACATGAAACTGGAAAAAAGAAAGTATCATAAAAGAAGTATACATAAAGTGCTGCCTAAGGTCACTGTGGAGGGAGCAATCATTTCTGGTATGGAATCAGAAGACTTCATTCAGAGAGCACATTTAAGCAGAGTTGCAGCTAAGATTTGGACAGAATAAGATGGAGGTAGGGATGAAATGAAGAGGAGATTCCCAAGGAAGAGAAAGGTGATAAGGAAATACACAAAATAAACAAAAGGATGGGATGAATCCGTTAGCGGAGGAGAAAATTTGAATTTAACAGAATTTTGAAAGCATTTGAAAAATGGTAAAGCATAACATTAGAAAGGTAACTGGAAGACAAACTGTGAAAGACCTACAACACTCATGTAAAATGGAGGTGCCATTCTAACCTTAGACCACCCCTGCTCTAACATTTAAGGACAAAGCAATCTGTTTTGTCTATCCAACAGGGATAATAATCATCCCTATCTACCTCAGAAACTAGTCTGCTGATACTTGCATGCACCATGATTTTAAGAGACCAGAGCCCCTCACTCTGACAGCTGCATGAAGTAATGGAGCCTAGAGACAGACACAGACCTGGGACACATTCTACTAGAGAAAAAAAATGACTGTTGTCTATATTGCTAAACTGCTCCTAGGATTTCATTGGATTGCCATCATCTGCAAATTAAATATGCAGAAATAATAAAAGAAAAACCATGGTTATCAAAAATCATAGAATCTTTGATATGAAATGGACTTTTAGAACACCAAATTCAGTATCATTACAAATGAGAAAAGTCCAGAATTTTTTCTCTTTATACAGTGCTGCTTTTAGGTTATGAACAAATCTAATCTCGCATGAGGCAGAAATATCCATATTTTTAAGGAAATGCAAAGAATTACAAATAATAAAGACAGTGACTTTAAGACTCTTCATTTCCATGTTACATTTCACTCTAAATAACTGCAGTTTTCTTTCCCAAACCACTTAATACTTCCAGTAACATTTAAAATAAATTCATTCTGTAGGGGCGCCTGGGCAGCTCAGTCAGTTAAGCGTCCAACTTTGGCTCAGGTCATGATCTCACGGATCATGAGTTTGAGCCCCACATCGGGCTCTCCACTCTTAGCACAGAGCCCGCTTCAGATCCTCTGTCTTCCTCTCTCTCTCAAAAATAATAAACATATGGGGCGCCTGGGTGGCTCAGTCGGTTGAGCGTCCGACTTCAGCTCAGGTCACGATCTCGCGGTCCGTGAATTCGAGCCCCGCGTCGGGCTCTGGGCTGATGGCTTGGAGCCTGAAGCCTGCTTCCGATTCTGTGTCTCCCTCTCTCTCTGACCCTCCCCCGTTCATGGTCTGTCTCTGTCTCAAAAATAAATAAACATTAAAAAATAAAAAATTTTTTAAAAAATAAATAAACAAAAATAAAAAAAAATTTCATTCTTCTGTAAACCAAAGCCTGGACCTACCAATACTGGTAATTTTACTTTATTCACAAAATACTTTAAATGGTAGATTTGGCCACCTTCAACTATTACATTTTGCTCTGTTCTTGTTGGAGATACTGATGTTTTCTTTTAGAAAACCAGAGGTTAGATTTTAAAGAGTAAACAAATGGGGTGCCTGGGTGGCTCAGTCGGTTAAGTGTCTGACTTTGGCTCAAGTCATGATCTCGCAGTTCGTGAGTTTGAGCCCCGCGTTGGGCTCTGTGCTGACAGCTCAGACTTTGGAGCCTGCTTTGGATTCTGTGTCTCCCTCTGTGTCTGCCCCTCCCCCACTCACACTCTGTCTCTGTCTCTCTCAAAAATAAGTAAACATTTAAAAAACATTTTTTAAATAAAAAACAAAGAGTAACCAAATCAATGAATGAATAAGAAACAACACTTAGGGCAAAGTGACTTTGTGTTTATAAATTATATCTCTTATTGTAGGCAAAATAGTACAGTGCTCCTATAGACCCTTCTCAGGTAAAATCAAAATGCTGGATGATTCTAATTGATTCAGATGCTCAAAATGAGAAATGGTCTAGTAGTTAAGTCTAACATTGTTTTCCTTTCTCTGTGAGGGTACTGTGGCTCACTATAGAATAAGGCATATAAATTATTGCAGTCAGTGTTTTGTGAACAGCTTTAATGAACTAAGTAAAAAGTGGTAACAAAAACTACCTTTCTGAGGTATAGTTACCTTTAAAATCGCAGGCATGGTTACCTGCATTGAAAATGTCTCTGTGAAGAGCCTGTAAAGGGCTTCCTTCATAAAACATGACCTATTCCTGTATCGACTCAATGCTTCTGAAATCTGGCTCATATTGGCTCCTCCAGCAACCTGAAAAACAAAAATATTACCAATAGGTTTCACTACTCAGGTTTTTAAGGGGTTTTGAGTGTTAGAAACAATGACAGGTATTCAATTCAGTGTTCCAGGTGCTTTACAAAGTTACTCTTATTGAATTCTAAGTCTAATAGGTAAACGGTCTCCTCATTCCCATTTTTACAGATGGGGTCAGAGAGATGAAGTATGGTGCTAATTTTAACAAACCAATTCAGTGATGGAGCTAAACTGAAATGCCATCTCCCTACAACTATATTACAGTTAAGACTTAAAAAAAAAAAAAAAAAAAAAAAAGACTTCAACTGAATAATGGGTGGCATATAAATTTTTAAACAATCAATAACCATGACTGCATATGTTTTCTAAGTACTCATATAGAATAAATTAGATAATAAGAGAAAGGTAAAAGGCCACATAAAATAACTAAAATGGAAGGGAAAAGGACTTTTTTTGTAGTATTACTTTTTATTTATTAAATATTAACACAATTCTTTCTTGCTACCACCTAAATAATAACTTTTAAAAATCTACATATAGACTTTGGGTCTGGAGGATAACGGTACTCCCCCCCACCATGATCCAAAACATAAAATTAATAAGGAATGCAAATAAAACTAAGTATGACCCAATTTTCAGCATTCCTGGGTAGTGGAGAAGAAAATAAAGGGGAAAATTCAGAATCTTGTAAAATGAAAACAATCCCCTCTCCACTCTACCATGACCAGTAATATCATTATCACTGAAGAAACCTCACATCACTGATTGACATCACTAATGGACAATGCTTCTGAAGTAGGAACTATGTCCATTAAATACCAAAAAATAAAAAATTCAAACCAATTCCATATATAGCTATTTATAAGAAATTTCTAAGCAGTAGATCTACACATTTCATCTGAGAAAAATTCTTCCTATAAACCAACAACAAATCAGAAGAAAATTTTAACACAGCACTAATCTAATTAAATATTCTCCGTAAGCATTTGGGGATGTGAAAAAATACCCTCAATGAAAAGATGAGACAATGGTTGATTAAACTCAGAAAGAAAAAGACAAAATCATATCAAATATAAAAACTAAGTTACAAGGCACCCAAGGAAGGGTGGATTTGAATAAACATTTAGTAATGGAAAGAAATGCAAGAAAACAAAATTTTTTAAAAAGAAAGAAGTACAGGGGTTCCTGGGTGGCTCAGTTGGTTAAGGGTCCAGCTCTTGACTTCGGCTCAAGTCATGTTCTCACGGTGCATGGGTTCAAGCACCACATTGTACTCTGCTGGTGGTACAGAGCCTACTTGGGAGTCTTTCTCTCCCTCTCTTCTGCCCCTCGTCCACCCTCTGCTCATGTGCTCTGTCTCTCTCTCTCTCTCTCTCAAAATAAATAAATAAACTTAAAACAAAAAGAAAGAAAAAAGTACAAATGGTCTAAGATTGAGTGTTGTTATGGAAAAAAGACAAAGAAGATCCAAGATGTATATATTTGAAGGTCCTTAGGGGAAAACAAACTAATATTTAAAACTATTATCTAGAAAAACTTCCCAGAAATAATTTTTAAAAAGACTTAAATCAATACATTGAAAGGATCCACCCAGTACCAGGGACAACTAACTGAGATCGTCTGAGATATATCAGAGTACAAAGATTAAATTTAAAGATAAAGAAAAAAACAATCTGCAGGGCTTCCACATAAAAAGATCAAATAAATAACACAGAGAATTAGACTGTCATGGAACTTAAAAAGCAACATACAAAGCAAGTCAACAGTGGAGAATTTTCAAGAAACCAGGAAAGAAAAGGGTAAAAAAGGAGTTTGTATCCAGCCAAGCTATACTTCAAATATCAAGGTTATAAAAATATAAAATACTGAATAATAAGAACTCAGAGAATAGGACACAAATCTCCTTCCTGGAAAATCTGCTAGAGAGTAAGTTCCATACAGTAACCAAGAGATGACGGAGGTAACTCTAGCAAATGGATAGATGGTGAACATTTAACATATTTAATCATAGATCTGTGTCCCCACATAGTCAACAAGTACATTGGGAAATTATGTGTCTGATATGACTATGTCAGAACCCAGGAGTTTATCAAAGGCTTGCAATTTCCCAGAGAAGCCTTAGACAGGAAATTGTGATTCGTTTCCATCTATTTCAGCTCTTAGCACAGTAACAGCTGTCCACCCCCACCCATCAGCCCCCAGAAATACATCCAGGGCAGCATGCACTTGGCTTGTGGGAGCCAAGAAAGAAAAAAGGATCATGACTCCCAATTATCAGGGATATGTGTTCTGATCACAGAATGCTGCTTCTGAGAACAGCGTACAGGACGCAGGTGAGAAGCCACTATTGCTGCACCTCTCCCTCCAACCAAACTGACTTCCAGGGAAATTAAAGGGCCAGTGTCCTTTATATCCCCCTTGTCTTCCTTTGACTCTTTTTCTAATTTGGGAAGCCAGACATTAAAGACTAAAACATTCAAAACAAATGCATATACAGAGAAAATTCCAAAGTGACTGCACAGACCCAAGAAAGATTCAGAGAAGACCTAAAAAGACCTTTAAGTTTATACTTCAGGTTGATATCTGGCACAGGTCAAAACAAAACAACAACAAACACAGTAACAAAACAGCCAACCCTAGGGAAAGGAGACAATCTAATTTCTAGAGCTACCATATGATAAGTTTCAAATGTCCAGTTTTTAACAAGAAAAAAAATCACAAGGCATACAAACAATTAAGGAAGTATGGCTCACTTGAAAGAAAAAGGAATCAACAGAAACTGTCCCTGTATAAAAAAAAAACAGATGGCAAATCTACTAGGAATGACTTCTAGACAACTGTCTTGCAGATGTTCAAAGAACTAAAGGAAGATATACATAAAGTCAAGGAAATGATGCATGAGCAAAAGAGAAAAAAATCAATACAGACAGAAATCATAAAAAAGAAAAAGAAGGGGTACATGGGTGGCTCAGTCAGTTAAGCATCCAACATCAGCTCAGGTCATGATCTTACGGCTTGTGGGTTCAAGCCCTGCGTCAGGCTCTCTGCTGACAGATCAGAGCTTGGAGCCTGCTTTGGATTCTGTGTTTCCCTCTCTCTCTGTCCCTAACCTGCTCACACTCTCTCTCTCTCTCAAAAATAAGCAAATATTTAAAAATTTTTTTTTAAAAAAAGGAAAGGGGCGCCTGGGTGGATCAGTCGGTTGAGTGTCTGACTTCAGCTCAGGTCACGATCTCACGGTCCGTGAGTTTGAGCCCCACGTCGGGCTCTGGGCTGATGGCCCAGAGCCTGGAGCCTGCTTCCGATTCTGTGTCTCCCTCTCTCTCTGCTCCTCTCCCGTTCATGCTCTGTCTCTGTCTCAAAAATAAATAAACGTTAAATAAATAAATAAATAAATAAATAAACAGGAAAAAGAAAAGAAATTCTTGAGCTGAAAAGTACAATAACTGAAACGAAAACTTCACTAGAGGGATTCAAAGGCAGATTTCACCAGACAGAAGAATCAACCAATTCGAAAGCAGGACAACAGAAATGACCGAGTCAGAGGAACAAAAAGCAAAAAGATGAAAAAAAAATGTGAAGAGACCCTCAGGAACCTATGAAATACCAAGGAGCAGACAAAACTACACATTGTGGGCATCCCAGAAGAAGACAGAGAGAGGGGCTGAGAGAATATCTGAAGAAAATATGACTGAAAAATTCCCAAATTTGATTAAAGACATTAATATAAATATCCTAGGAAATCTAAAGTAAGATGAACTCAAGAATACTCACACCAAGACACATTATAATCAAATTTTTGAAGGCTAAAGACAAAGAAAATCTTGCAAGCAGCAAGAGAAGCAAAGCATCATACATAAGGGATCCCTGATGAGATTATCTGCAGATTTCTCATCAGAAACTTTAAAGGGCAGAAGACAGTGGGGAAACAGATATGTTTGAATTGTTAAAAGAAAAAAAAAACCTGTTAACCAAGAATCCTATATCCAGCAAAACTGTCCTTCAAATGTAAGGGAGAAATCAAGACATTCCCAGATAAAAAAAGTTGAAGAAATTCATTATCACTAAACCTGTCCTGTAAGAAATGCTCAAAGGAGTCCTGCAGAGTAAAATAAAGTAACACCAGACAGTAATAAGCCATCTGAGGTAATAAAGATCTCAACAGAGGTATATACATGGGCCATTTAAAAAACTAGTGATATATTGGGGCACCTGGGTGGCTCAGTCAGTTAAGCGTCCAACGTCGTCTCAGGTCATGATCTCTCTGGTTCGTGAGTTCGAGCCCCACATAAGGCTCTGTGCTGACAGCTCAGAATCTGGAGCCTGTTTTTGATTCTGTGTCTCCCTCCTTCTCTGTCCCTCCCCCACTCGTGTTCTGTCTCTGTCTCAAAAATAAATAAACACTAAAACAAAAACAAAAACAAAACAAAACAAAACTAGTGATATATTAACACTGGTTTGTAGGAGCACCTGGCTGGCTAAGTTGGTACAGTATGTGACTCTTGATCTCAGGGTCATGAGTTCAAGCCCCATGTTGGGTGTAGAGATTACTCAAAAAAAAAAAAAAAAAAAAAAAAAAAAAAAAACAACAAAACTGGTAACTTTTTGTTTTCTACATGATTTAAGAAACGAATACATTTGCTAAAAAAAAAAATATTACTCTAAAAGCTAGTGTTATTATAACTTGAATTATCAATTTTTATACTGTGGGGCAAAAAAATGCATAATGATATAATTTGGGGATGTCATTGATTAAAAGGTTGAGAATGGAGATGTAAATGAGCAGTATTTTAGGTCACTGAAGTGAAGCTGATACTCAAATTGGAGTATTGTGACTTTAGGATATTAAATGTAATCTCCACGATAACCACAAAGAAAACTGTTACAGAAAATACACAAAAGGAAATGAGAAAGGAGTTTAAACATTTCATTATAAAAAAATCAGCTGAACAAAAGGAAAATAGTAATGCAGGAGATGAGGAACAAAAAAAGCTGCAAAACATATAGAAACCAAAGAGCAAAATGACATAAGTCCCTCCTTATCACTAATTACTTTAAATGTAGATGGATTAAATGCTACAATCAAAAGACAAAGATTGGAAGAATGAATTAAACATATGATCCAACTATACACTATCTACAAGAGACTCACTTCAGATCCAAAGACATAGCTAGATGGAAAATGAAAGGATGGAAAAAAACATTCCATGAAAATATAACCAAAAGACAGCAGGGGTGACTATACTATTGTCAGACAAAATAGACTTTAAAATCAGAAGAGGTTACAAGAGACAAAGCAAGACATTATATATCAATAAAAGGTACAGTAGAGCAAGAAGATATAATAAGTATACACACTGATGTATCTAATGACAGACTATTAAAACATATGACACATAGGGGCACCTGGATGGCTCAGTCAGTTCAGCGTCCAACTCTTGATTTCAGCTTAGGTCATGATCTCATGATCATGGTGAGATTGAGCCCTGCATCAGGCTCTGCTCTGAGCATGGAACCTGTTTAAGATTCTCTTTCTACTTCTCCCTCTGCCCCTCCCCTTAGCCAGCTCATGCTCGCTCTCTCTCTCTCTCTCAAAAAACAAAACAAACCAAAAACATGACACAAAAACTGACAGAATTAAAGGGAGAAACAGACATTTCTACAATAATGGAGACTTCAATAACCCACTCCATAATGGATAGAACCAGACAGAAGTAAGGAAACAAAGGACTTAACACAATAAACCAATTAGATCTAACAGACATATGCAAAACACTCTACCCAACAATACCAGCATCCACAGCCTTTAAGGTGCACGTGGGACTTTTCCAGGATAGACCATGTGTCAGAGCAGAAATTAGGTCTCTACAGATTTTTAAAAACAGATATCATACAAAGTGTCTTTTCTGACAACAAGATGAAGTTATAAATAATAGAAGTAAAACCGGAAAATTTACAAATTTATGGAAATTAGATAACACCTCTTAAATAACCAATGGATCAAATCAGAAATCACAGGGAAATTAGAAAATATTTAAAGGCAAATAAAAACAAAAACACAGAATACTAAACCTGGTAGGACCCAGGGAAAGCAGTGTTAAGAGGGAAATTTATAGCTATAAATGTTTACATTAAGAAAACAAGATGGGGTGCCTGGATGGCTCAGTCGGTTAAGCGTCAGACTACAGCTCAGGTCATGATCACACAATTCATGAGTTTGAGCCCTGCACTGGTCTCTCTGCTGTCGGCACAGAGCCTGCTTCGGATCCTTTGACTCCTCTCTCTCTGCCCTTGCCCTGCTCACTTTCTTTCTCTCTCAAAATAAATATATAAACTTAAAAAAAAAAGAAAAAAGAGAAGAAAACAAGAAGAGGCACCTGGGTGACTTAGTTAAGTGTCTGACTCTTGATTTCAGCTCAGGCCATGACCCTGCAGTTCGTGAGATCAAGTCTTGCATTGTACAGAGCCTGCTTGGAATTCTGTCTCTCCTCTGCTTGCACCTACTCTCTCTCTCTTTCTCTCTTCTTTACTTTTCCCTCTCTTTCAAAATAAATAAACTTAAAAAGAGAGAAGAAAAATAAAAACAAGAAAAAATCAAGTCAACAACTTTACAACTTAAGGAACAAGAAAAAGAACAAATTAAACCCAAAGCTAGCAGAATGAAGGAAATAATAATGATTATAGCAGAAATAAATGAAATACAGAATGGACAAATAGAATAATTTAGTAAAACCAAAAGTTGGTTCTTTGAACAAATGAAATTAACAAACCACTAACTCCCAGATGGATTAAGAAAAAAAGACAGAACTCAAAATACTAAAATCTGAAATGAATGTGGGAACATTCCTACTAATCACAAAGAAATTTAAAAAAATTTTAAGAATACTATGAACAGTTATGCCCCAACAAATTGAATAACTTAGATGAAATAGACAAGTTTCAAGAAACACAACACTTAACAAGACTAAATCCTGAAGAAATGGAAATTTTAAGAGACCTGTAACTTAGTAAGGACATAGGATCAGTAATTAAAAGATCTCCTCACAAACAGAAGTCCTAGATCTGATGGCTTTGTTAATAAATTCTACCAAACATTTAAGAAGTGATACCTATCCTTCTCAAAGGTTAAAAATTGAAGAAAAACCTTCCTAAGTCATTCTATGAGGCTAGCATTACCCTGATACCAAAACCAGAAAAAGATACAAGAAAACTAAAGATAAATACACTTAAAGAACAGTGATTCAAAATTCAACAAAATATAAGCAAACTACATATAGCAGTGTATGAAATGGATTATATACCATGGCCAAGTGAGATTTATTCCTGGAATGCAAGGATGGCTTAACATATGGAAATTGATTAGTATAACACACGTTAACAGAATGAAGGGAAAAAACATAATTATTTCAATTAACATAGAAAAAACACTTGACAACACCCTTTCATGGCAAAAACACTCAATAAACTGGAATTCAAAGTAAATTACCTCAACTTAATAAAAGCCATGTATAAAAAACCTGCAGTGAACATCATATTCAATGGTGGAAGACTGGAAGCATTTATTCTAAAATCAAGAACAGACAAGGATACCTACTTTCATGACTTCTACTGAACATAGTACTGGAAGTCCTAGCTAGAGTAATCAGGCAAGAAAATGAAACAAATGACATCCAAATTGCAAAGGAAAAAGTAAAATTATCTTTGTTTGCAGGTAATATAAACTTATATGCAGAAACCCCTTAAAGATTCCACACACACACAAAAAGCTATTAGCACTAATAAAGGAAACTAAAAAGAATTGCAGGACACAAAGTCAACAAGCAAAAATCAGCCACATTTCTATATAATAACAATGAACAATCTGCAAAGGAAATTATGAAAATAATTCCATTTACAATAATATAATAAAGTACTTAGGAATTAACCCAGGAGGTGACTTATATGGTGAAAACTACAAAACACTACTAAAAGATATTAAAGGCATAAAAACAGACATATATACCAATGGAATAGAATAGAAAGCCCCCAAATAATCCTTAGTATATATGGTCAAATGACTTTTACAAGGATGCCATGATCATTCAACAAGGAAAGCACAATCTTTTCAAGAAATTGTGCTGAGTAAACTGGATATGCATATGCAAAAGACTAAAGTTGGAGGCTCTTACTTTATATATAAAAAAATTAGAATGGATCAAAGACCTAAATGTAAGACCTAAAACTATAAAACTCTTAAAAGGATACACAGGGCAAAAACTTCATGACAATGGATTTGGCAATGACTTATTGCATAGGATACCAAAGACAGGCAACAAAAGAAAAAATATATATATGATATATAAAACCTAAAATTTTTTAGAGTTTTGTGCATCAGAAGATAATATCAATAGTAAAAAGGCAACTCACAAAAAGAAAATATCAGCAAATCATATCTCTGGTAAGGGATTAAGATTCACAATATATTGAGAACTTCTATACTCAATAATGAAAAATAAGTAAACCCACTCAAAAATGGGCAAAGGACTTGAGCAGACCTTTCTCCAAAGAAGACAAACAAATGGCCAATAAGCTCATGAAACATGCTTAATAATCACTCATCAGTAGGGAAATGCAAATCAAAACTTCAAAGAGATACACCTCATACCCACTAGGATCATTACTGTTCAAAAACAGAAAATAATAAGTGTTGACAAGATGTGGAGAAACTGGAATGTTTACGCATTGTTTGTGGGAATATAAAATTGTACAGCTGCTATGAAAACAGTGTGACAGTTCCTCAACAAATTAAAAACAGAATTACCATATGATCCAGCAATTCTACCTCTGAGTCTGTATCAAAAGAACTGAAAGCAGGGTCTCAAAAAGATATATGAATAGTCTTATTGACAGCAGCATTATTCATAATAGCTGGAAGTAACACGGAACCAACCCAAGGGTCCATCGACAATAAATGGATAAGCAAAATGTGGTATATACATAACACACTTAATTCAACCTTAAAAAAGAAAGTAATTCTACAATATGTTACAACAAATGAACCTTGAGGACATTTATGCTAATGAAATAAGCCAATCACAAAAATACTGTATGATTCCACTTATGTACTTAGGCAAAATCACAGAAACAGAAAGTAGAATCGGGGTTACCAGGGTCTGGAGAGAGGGGGGAATGAGGAGTTAGTGTTTAATGGGTACATAGTCTCAGTTTTTCAAGATGAAAATAGCTATGGAAATGGATGGTGGTAATGGTTGCACAACTTTATGAAGGTGTTTAATACCATTGAACTGTACACTTAAATATGGTTAAGATGGTAAATTTTATGTTATGTATGTTTTGTCATCCAAAAAACTTAAAAGAATGGAAATATAGGGGTGTTTGACTGGCTCAGTCAGTAGAGCATGTGCCTCTTGATCTCAGGGTCCTGAGTTTGAGCCCCATATTGGGGGTAAAGATTATTTTTTAAAAAAGAAGAAGAGGGGCGCCTGGGTGGCTCAGTCGGTTGAGCGGCCGACTTCGGCTCAGGTCATGATCTCGCGGTCCGTGAGTTCGAGCCCCGCGTCGGGCTCTGTGCTGACAGCTCAGAGCCTGGAGCCTGTTTCAGATTCTGTGTCTCCCTCTCTCTGACCCTCCCCCGTTCATGCTCTGTCTCTCTCTGTCTCAAAAATAAATAAACGTTAAAAAAAATAAATAAATAAAATAAAATAAAATAAAATAAAATAAAATAAAAGAAGAAGAAAAAAGGAATGGAAATATGAACTGACATGGGGTGATTTTCAAGACATATTGTTAAGTAATAAATACAAAGTATATACTACCTATTGTGTAAGAAGAGGAAATAAGAGAACCTAAATACATCTGCTTAGTACCTTGATTAAACCCTCAGTCTGGTGGGGGGGGTGGGGGAGGAACTGCAAATAAATTTTCAATTCTTTTTAGCAGGCTTGTGTTTCACTATTCTGAAAACTCTTTTACGTGTACTGTAGGATGAAGCAAACGTGCCAATGTTTTGAGAACCAAGGTTCTCACTGTGGAAAAGAGGAAATGCAAGTAAAGAACGCAGAAAGGCAAAGGAGAATGGTGTGAGGATGGACATTTGGAAGTATTACTCTGAAACTTATTTCATATATCTCCTTAGCCCTGTTTCCCAAAAGGGACTTAAAAACAAAAATATGCAGGGGTGCCTGGGTGGCTCAGTTGGTTAAGTGTCTGACTCTTGATTTCAGCTCAGGTCATGATCTCACAGTTCTTGAGTTCAAGTCCCACATTGAGTTCTGCACTGGCAGCATAGAGCCTGCTTGGGATTCTTTCTCTCCCTCTCTCCCTCTCTCTCTGCCCCTCCCATCCTCTCATTCTCTCTCTCTCAAAATACACATTAAACAACAACAACAACAACAACAACAAAGATACCCCAACAACTAAGAACATACCTAGTACTCAGATATTGGTTTAATAAAAGGAACCAGGGCTCCTAGTAGAAATGCCAGAAGGGCTAGGAACAGGAAAGTATATGAAGCCTAAAACATCTTCATGTGCTAGAAAGTGAGGAAGTGATCAAAATAACAACAAAGGGGCACCTGGGTGGCTTAGTTGGTTGAATGTCCAACTTGGGCTAAAGTCATGATCTCGCAGATTGTGAGTCTGAGCCCTGCATCTGATTCACTGCTGTCTGCAGAGCCTGCTTCAGATCCTCTGTCCCCCTCCCCCCCTGCTCCTCCTCTGCTCACATTCTCTTTCAAAATAAATAACATTTTAAAAAATAAAATAAAAATCTTAAAAAATAATAATAGTAACAATTATAATAATGGAGACATGTAAATAACACAGGAGCCAGTATGAAGGAGCATCCATTGGCCAATCTGTAACAAACTGGGCATCAAAATAATTAAGGACAGTACTGAATTGTAAACCACTGAAAACAATAAGAATCAGTAAGTTCACATTGAAGTTGGGTTAGACAGACAGATGCAGAGGGCAGGGCTCTTCTTTATGGTAGGAGGACTAGATTTGAAAATCATCACTTTGCAACCATTCCAGTCAAGACTGGTTCAGGTAAGAATCATCAATGGATGCTAAATCCAGATTAGAAAGTTTGATGAGGACGAGGATATTTGCATAGTCTTCAAGTACACATCACTTATTAGTTGCAAGTGAAAAAAATACTATCCATATAGTATAGAAACAATACAATATTATATAGATAGTATTTTATCTATACTGGATATTTTATATAATATCTGGACAATACTTTGAATGTATGATGAAAAGTAACAGGACTAATGAGGCACACTGTGTGCTTCAGGATTGTATTCTTGAGACTGATACAACATGCCTCCCAAGGAATTCTGGCCAAAGATGAAGAACCTAATCATAAGGAAACATTCGACAAATCCAAAATGGAATATTCTTCCAAAAAGCCTACAAAACAAAGCTAGTCTGTATTCTTCAAAAATATCAATGTCACAAAGGACAGGAAGGACTAAGGTACTCTTCCACATTAAAAATGTAAAACAATGGATATATTCTAAAATTTTTAAAAAAGTTTTACGACCATCCAGATCTAAGAGCTGAAAAAGAAACAAAGGATTAACCACATGACCAAGCAGAAGACCAGATAACTGTTGCCTCACCCTCTCTTCTTGGCTTCCTGAAGATGCCATTATAAAACAATCTTCAGAAGGGATCCCCGCCACACCCCACCAGGGGGTTCACAAGGATTTCCTACCAAATGAAGATGTGTGTGGCTCTTAATACTAATAGTGGATGCCCTTTCTGCCTATTTTATTTTTTATTTTTATATTTTAAAATAAGCTCCATGCTCAACATGGGGCTTGAACTCATGACCCGGAGATCAAGAGTTGCACGCTATACAGACTGAGCCAGCCAAGCGCCCCCACTTTCTGCCCATTTTAAAAGAATTAAGTACATGCTGCCCATTCTAATTTGGGGTACAATAAATAACGTATTTGTTGTGTTTAAAGGTCTTTGCTTACATTTGATTTTATTCATGTTAATGCAAGCAAATTTTTGATCAACCTAAATAACAAAGATACTTAGTATACTTTGCATCTGATCTAAAACATACATATTTCCATTAAATAAAGTTTTTCTGAACCATTTAAATTTTAAATTTGCCATACCTTACACTCCACAGAAGGCTGGCTTAAGATCTTTAGAGTTTCTTAGTACTGGGAAGACTGTGGTTTCTCCTCTCCATCCCAACAATATCTAACACCGTAAAGAATGCATACTTTAAAGTTTTCAAAATAAACTAAACTTACATGTATACCAGGTAAGTTTACTGAAACACAGCTTCACATTTTCTTTTGGTGTACCCACTTTGACAGTACCTTAACTACATGCATAATCCCTCTGCAGAATATTCCAGCATTTGTCCCATATTATTGCATATACCAAGAGTTTGTACTAAAAAAATTTTTTCCCCTGATAGCTGTGGTCTTTTGATCATTGTGACACTAAATGCTATTAATCTGAAACAGGCCTAAGTATACATTCCCAGTAAACAATTCTCTACATATCTAATCTGAAAGTTCTCACTATTATCTCTAATTCTAGCCTAATTAATTGATGGCTTACACCTTCATTAGACATGCCAGAAAATTAAAAAGACTTCAAAATACAATTGCTATTTTCAAATCAAAAGAATAAAAATATGTAAACAGCTCTCTCCTTTTCTCTGTCATCGTGGGGTATGCGGCTGACTATCTCCCACCATGTCTTCTCATAAGACTTTCAGGACCAAATAATTCCTGGCCAAGAAACAAAAGCAGAAGTGTTCCATTCCCTAGTCGACTCGCAAGAAAACTGGTAATAAAAATCAGGTACCAAAAAAAAAAAAAGAAGGTATAGCTCCAAGAGGAAGCATTGGAGAAGAACCAAGCTGGGTCTACAATGGATTGCACATGAGATGGCACACGTATTTATGTTGCATGAAGGTAATGTGCTCATATCCTATCATTCTGTAAACATCACTTCTACCAGAACAACAGACATGTTTTATAGGTGAAATGATTTTCCTGTCACTGTGCTTCTGCACCAGTAGGCTGGTTCAGTAATAAATGTAAGAGGCCTTTCGTTTGAGGAAAAAAAGAACAAAAATGTGAAAAAAAACTGGGGTGCCTGGCTGGCTCAGTCAGTGGAGCATGTGTCTCTTAGTCTCCCAGTTGTGAGTTCAATCCCATGGTGGGTGTAGGGCCTACATTAATAGATAGATAGATAGACAGACAGACAGACAGACAGATGAAAAACAAGTAATGACTGCAAATCATTTTACTCTCTCAGCCTAGAAAGAATTACGTATGGTATAATTAAAAAGCATTTCAAAACAATGGTTCTGAACCTTGGCCGCACATTAGAAATACCTGGGAGTTTTCAGAATTTTGATGCCCACACCAAGTCCCAGACCAATTAAATCAGAATCTCTGGGAGATAGGACACAGGCATCAGTATATTTTAAAGCTTCCCAAGTGATCACAAAGTACAGCCGAGGTAGAAAACCACTGTTTTAAAAAAGAAATACTTTAGGGGCACCTGGGTGGTTCAATCGGTTAAGCATCAGACTTCTGATTTCAGCTCAGGTCATGATATCACGGTTCATGGGGTTGGGCCCCGCAAGGGGCTCCATGATGGCATTGTGGGAGCCTGCTTAGGATTCTCTCTCTGCCCCTCCTGCACTCTCTCTCAAAATATAAATAAATAAATGAAATATTTTGAAACAAAAATATTTAAATTTGTGGGTTTTTAAATTTTTAATGTTTATTTATTTTAAAATTTTTAAATGTTTATTTATATTTAAGATGGAGAGAGAGACAGTGCATGAGGAGGGGAGGGGCAGAGACAGAGACAGAATCTGAAGCAGGCTCCAGGCTCCAAGCTGTCAGCACAGAGCCCAACGTGGGGCTAAAAGTCACAAGCCATGAGATCATGACCTGAGCTGAAGTCAGATGCTCAACCGACTGAGCCACCCAGGCGCCTCTAACGTTTATTTTTGAGAGAGAGAGAGACAGAGAGAGACAGAGAAAAAGTGTGAGCAAAGGAGGGGCAGAAAGAGAGGGAGACACAGAATCCAAAGCAGGCTGCGGGCTCCAAGCTGTCAGCACAGAGCCCAATGCAGGGCTCGAACCCACGAGCCGTGAGATCATGACCTGAGCTGAACCCAGGCACCCCAATGTGTGTTGCTTTAAAAACAGCACCATGAGTGCTTGCTTCAGCAATAAGCTAAAACTAAAACTGAAACAATACAGAAAAGATTAGCACGGCTCCTGTGCAAGGATAACAGGCAAATTCATAAAGTGTTCCGTATTTAAAAAACAAAAAACAAAAAAAACCAGCATCATGATTGGCTATAAACTTACTCTGGCAATGTTCCAAACTTTTTTTCTTAAGACCCTTTTCAAAACTGTTTTCTCTCAAACCTTCAGCAAAAACATTGATCACTGCCTTACTAATTATATTTAGCTGTCAACAGAGGTGAACAGAGCAAGTTTTAGAGTCACAAAGACTTGGATAAAAGTCCTAGCTCTACCATTTAATAGGTAGTTATAGGATTATGGATAAGAAGTTTAACCTAAGCTTCCACTTCCTCATCTATAAAATGGGAGGATTAAGGAGGAAAACAACATGCACAAAGTGGCATCTGGCATATAGGCGGGGATGCATAAATGGTTATACTTATCATATCAAACTAGATTAGAAGACCTGCACGCCAGGACCATATCTTGCTTTAGGTTGTAATTCCACAACCTACCACATAGTAGCTACACAATCATTTTTGTTACGCTCGCTCCATAAGGATTTTTTATCTGTCTTTGTAACCCTAATACCTAGCACAGATTCTGTTTTACAACAAAAGCCTAATAATGTTCTAAACAAATGAAAACAAACTTATTTCAGATAAAAAACAAACCCTCAAGCCTTGCTTTGCAGTAAAGAAGTCAGAATAACCAGCATCCGTAGCCAACAGTCCCACAAATTGCATCGCAGGCCGCTGCCGTATAAACAGTTCTACAGCTCCATCGGTGATACAACTGCCCCCCGATATATCCAGTGACACAACATTAGGCAGAATATCCTTTTGCTGCAGCAAATGAAAAGCCAGATCTGATTTGAGTTGCCTGTGATCAGAAATATCAAGGTGAAGCAGACATTTAAGTTCTCTAATAACTGCAAGAATCTGTGGTTTGGTCATGGTCAGACACTTTAGATAGTGCATTGTGAGAGATTTGAGTCGATCTTTACAGGCGAGGAGTGCAGAGATGTTAGTGACCATAGTATTGGAGATATCCAAGCTTTCCAGTTTTGGTAACTGAGAAACGTTAGCCAGGTCTTCACTATGAAAACAAACATTGAAAACACTTAAAACGCGAAGACCGGTGAGCTGACCAAAGAACAGTAATCTGGAATCCTGAGGGATGCTCGTTGAGTCCAACAGGAGACACCGAAGGTTTTGCTGGATCCAGCTATTGCTGCAGAGTCCACTTATGATGTCTGGAATTGGGAGGTCAGTGTGCACTGCAGTAGCATCCAGTTCAATGACTTTGTGATGACAGAAGGCTTTTGTGAATGCAGCTGTCGAGATTTTGGCTTTTTGAATATTGACCAGCTTCAGTTTCATTTGGTTGCCTTGGAAAATGCTCGCTGTTCTATCAGTCAGCTTGCCTATAAGAAAACCAGAACCAGCTTGTAATAACAACTAAATCCCATGCCTTTTCCAGGAAGCATTGTGGTCAATGAACAATGACAGATGCCAATAATAATAATGACTATATTTACTGCTCATTCTGTGGCAAGAATTGTTCTAACCCCGTTACTGAGATCACCTCATTTATTCTTTATAATAATACTATAATACTATTAATTACTATCTTATAAGATACTAGAGCTTAAAGATGTTAAGTGACTTGCTCAAAGTCAAAATATGTGGCGGAATCAGGAATCAAAACCAGTTTGACTCCAGAGCCCACAGTTTTATCCACAGCAACCGTGCTCACAAAAAATAAAATAAAAATAAAAATAAAAAATAAAATAAAATAAAATAAAATAAAATAAAATAAAATAGATAAATAAGTACATATGTGCAATATACAAATAACACTACCAATGATTAGTTTAACTAAATTAATAGATAGCCTTTAACAAGTCACTTACCACTCTAGGCCTCATTTTGCTCATCTATAAAATGAATGGGTTGTACTAGATTTTATTTAGAAGAGATTTACCAAGCATCTTCTGTGTGTGACATTCTATGTTAAGTAATGGTCACACAAGGTAATTAGATACCCGTGACCACAAGGAATTCAGTCTAGGAAGGCACATCAGGTAAACAAATGATTATAATAGTGTATTACACGCAATAGTAAATTGCACCATGTATTAAATTAGTACAGATGAGATTAACTTTGGGAAAAGTTCTTAAGACTAAATATTAGTTTGGGGGTGGGAGCAGAGAGAATGGAAGAACTTATCAAAGACAGGGAGGCAAAGAACAGCAGATTACGTGGAAAGACCCCAAGCAGATTAGCATTACTGGAATACGGTGGTGTAAAAGGGAAGGATGGCTAGAAAGAAAAGTAGAAAGGAAGGTAAAAAGCAGATGCAGCCTGCAGACAAAGTTATGAAACCCAGACTTTTTTTTTATCCTATGCACAATAAGGAACAATTCAATTTTGAAGCAGAAAAATGAATGGTCATTGGGGCACCTGGGTGGCTCAGTCAGTTAAGTGTCCAACTTCAGCTCAGGTCATGATCTCACAGTTCATGGGTTCAAGTCCCATATCAGGTTCTATGCTGACAGCTCAGAGCCTGGAGCCTGCTTCAGATTCTGTATCTCCCTCCCCGCCCCCCCTCTTGCTCTTGCTCTCGCTCTCTCTCTGCCCCTCCCCCACTCATGTCCTATCTCTTAAAATTAAATAAAAACATTAAAAAATTTAATTAAAAAAATAGTCATAATTATATTTTTAGAAAGACCAATTATGTGACTGTAAAGGAATTAGGATGGTGTCTGATGGAAGATGGGGCAAGAGATTATTGATGCTTCTCATAATGCAAGATAAAAGTTTAAAACAGGGCTGACAGAACATGGTGGCTGAACAGAATGGGGGAAAGAACTGAGAGAAAAAGGTATATAAGCTGATTCCCACCTTTTCAGTTTGAGCTGGGCTGTGCTACCAAGACAGGAGGAAGAAAGTCCCTATACTTCAGATTTTGAGGAAGAATTTAGTACACTGATTCATACATTTATTCAACAAACACTGAATGTTCACTGTATGCAAAGTGCTATGCTTCACAGTGAATGAGACAGACATGGCTTCATATACCATCATGGAGTTTACCTACACTCTAGAGGGAGAATACCAGACAAGCAGAAAATATCTAACATTAAAAATGTAGTAAGTGAGGGGTGCCTGGGTGGCTGAGTTGGTTGAGCTTCTAAGTTGGGTTCAGGTTGTGATCTCATGGTTTGTGAGTTGGAGCCCCACATCAGGCTTACTGCTCTCAGCATGGAGCCCGCTTGGGATCCTTTGTCCCTCCTCTGTCTCTGCCCTCCCTGCTCGCTTGCTCTTTCTCTCTCAAAAAATAAACATTTTTTAAAAATGTATTGAGTGAATTAAAAACAGAACTATGCTACAATCCAATAATCAGACTATTTGGTATTTATCCAAAGAATACAAAAATACTAATTCAAAGGGATACATACACCCCTATGTTTAAAGAATCATTACATATTAATAGCAAAATTATGGAAACAGCCTAAGTGTCTTACCGATTGATGACTAGATAAAGATACAGGGAGAAAAAAAAAGATGTGGTATGTATATATATAACACACAATGAAATACTACTCAGCCATAAAAAATAATGAAATCTTGGGGCGCCTGGGTGGCTCAGTCGGTTAAGCGGCCGACTTCGGCTCAGGTCATGATCTCACGGTCCGTGAGTTCGAGCCCCGCGTCGGGCTCTGTGCTGACAGCTCAGAGCCTGGAGCCTGCTTCAGATTCTGTGTCTCCCTCTCTCTCTGACCCTCCCCTGTTCATGCTCTGTCTCTCTCTCTCTCTCAAAAATAAATAAACATTAAAAAAATTAAAAAAAAAAATAATGAAATCTTCCCATGTGCAACAACATGGATGGAGCAAGAGGGTATTATGCTAAGGGAAATAAGTCAGTCAGAGAAAGACAAATACCATATGATTTCACTCCTATGTGGAGCTTACAAAACAAAACAAAGTGAAAAAGGGAGAGAGAGAGCCAAACCAAGAAACAGACTCTTAACTACAGAGAACAGACCAATGGTTACCAGATGGGAGGTGGGTGGGAGGATGGGTTAACATAGATGCCGGGGATTAAGAAATACACTTGTTATTTATGAAAAGCCCACAGCTAACATCATCCTCAACGGGGAAAAACTGAGAGCTTTTTCCCTGAGATCAGGAACACGACAGGGATGCCCACTGTCACCGCTGTTGTTTAATATAGTGCTGGAAGTTCTAGCATCAGCAATCAGCCAACAAAAGGAAATCAAAGGCATCAAAATTGGCAAAGATGAAGTCAAGCTTTCGCTTTTTGCAGATGACATGATATTATACATGGAAAATCCGATAGACTCCACCAAAAGTCTGCTAGAACTGATACATGAATTCAGCAAAGTTGCAGGATACAAAATCAATGTGCAGAAATCAGTTGCATTCTTATACACTAACAATGAAGCAACAGAAAGACAAATGAAGAAACTGATCCCATTCACAATTGCACCAAGAAGCATAAAATACCTAGGAATAAATCTAACCAAAGATGTAAAAGATCTGTATGCTGAAAACTATAGAAAGCTTATGCAGGTAATTGAAGAAGATATAAAGAAATGGAAAGACATTCCCTGCTCATGGATTGGAAGAATAAATATTGTCAAAATGTCAATACTACCCAAAGCTATCTACACATTCAATGCAATCCCAATCAAAATTGCACCAGCATTCTTCTCGAAACTAGAACAAGCAATCCTAAAATTCATATGGAACCACAAAAGGCCCCGAATAGCCAAAGTAATTTTGAAGAAGAAGACCAAAGCAGGAGGCATCACAATCCCAGACTTTAGCCTCTACTACAAAGCTGTCATCATCAAGACAGCATGGTATTGGCATAAAAACAGACACATAGACCAATGGAATAGAAGAGAAACCCCAGAACTAGACCGACCCACAAACGTATGGCCAACTCATCTTTGACAAAGCAGGAAAGAACATCCAATGGAAAAAAGACAGTCTCTTTAACAAATGGTGCTGGGAGAACTGGACAGCAACATGCAGAAGGTTGAAACTAGACCACTTTCTCACACCATTCACAAAAATAAACTCAAAATGGATAAAGGACCTGAATGTGAGACAGGAAACCATCAAAACCTTAGAGGAGAAAGCAGGAAAAGACCTCTCTGACCTCAGCCGTAGCAATCTCTTACTCGGCACATCCCCAAAGGCAAGGGAATTAAAAGCAAAAGTGAATTACTGGGACCTTATGAAGATAAAAAGCTTCTGCACAGCAAAGGAAACAACCAACAAAACTAAAAGGCAACCAACGGAATGGGAAAAGATATTTGCAAATGACACATCGGACAAAGGGCTAGTATCCAAAATCTATAAAGAGCTCATCAAACTCCACACCCGAAAAACAAATAACCCAGTGAAGAAATGGGCAGAAAACATGAATAGACACTTCTCTAAAGAAGACATCCGGATGGCCAACAGGCACATGAAAAGATGTTCAACGTCGCTCCTCATCAGGGAAATACAAATCAAAACCACACTCAGATACCACCTCACGCCAGTCAGAGTGGCCAAAATGAAGAAATCAGGAGACTATAGATGCTGGAGAGGATGTGGAGAAACAGGAACCCTCTTGCACTGTTGGTGGGAATGCAAATTGGTGCAGCCGCTCTGGAAAGCAGTGTGGAGGTTCCTCAGAAAATTAAAAATAGACCTACCCTATGACCCAGCAATAGCACTGCTAGGAATTTATCCAAGGGATACAGGAGTACTGATGCATAGGGGCACCTGTACCCCAATGTTTATAGCGGCACTCTCAACAATAGCCAAATTATGGAAAGAGCCTAAATGTCCATCAACTGATGAATGGATAAAGAAATTGTGGTTTATATACACAATGGAATACTACGTGGCAATGAGAAAAAATGAAATATGGCCTTTTGTAGCAACATGGATGGAACTGGAGAGTGTGATGCTAAGTGAAATAAGCCATACAGAGAAAGACAGATACCATATGGTTTCACTCTTATGTGGATCCTGAGAAACATAACAGAAACCCATGGGGGAGGGGAAGGAAAAAAAAAAAAAGAGGTTAGAGTGGGAGAGAGCCAAAGCATA
>NW_026057585.1:63056937-63110969 GCF_023721935.1 Panthera uncia
CAATTTGACAGTAAATTTCATATATTAAAAAAAAAAAAAAAAAAAGAAATACACTTGTTATGAGCACTGGGTGTTGTAGGTTAAGTGCTGAATCACTATATTGTATACCTGAAAGTAATATTACACTGTATGTTAAATAACTCAAATTTAAATTAAAAAATTTTTGAAATGTAGTAAGGGGCACCTGGGTGGCTCAGTGGGTTAAGCATCTGACTCTTTTTTTTTTTTTTTTTTAATTTTTTTTTTTAACGTTTTATTTATTTTTGAGACAGAGAGAGAGACAGAGCATGAACGGGGGAGGGTCAGAGAGAGGGAGACACAGAATCTGAAACAGGCTCCAGGCTCTGAGCCATCAGCACAGAGCCCGACACGGGGCTCAAACTCACGGACCGCGAGATCACGACCTGAGCCGAAGTCGGATGCCCAACCGACTGAGCCACCCAGGCGCCCCAGCATCTGACTCTTGATCTCAGCTCAGGTCGTGATCTTACACTTCGTGAGACTGAGTCCCATTTTGGGCACTCTGCTGACAGCAGAGCCTGCTAGGGATTCTCTCTCTCCCTCTCTCTGCCCCTCTCCTTCTCACGCATGCGCTCTCTCTCCCTCAAAATAAAAAATAAATAAATAAAATAAAATAAAATAAAATAAAATAAAATAAAATAAAATAAAATAAAATAAAATAAAACAAAATAAAATAAAATAAATGTAGTGAGAGTTCTAAAGGAAACAAACAAGAACATGATAGAGGGGTAAGGAAATGAAGAAGGAAAACAAGAATCCTGTCTCTCTGAGGAGGCTGAGGAGGTGATGTTTAAGCTAAGACCTGAAGGACATGAAAGGTGAAGGTAGTAGTTGTCATTCTAGATGGAAGGAAAAGCTGAAGTCCTGATGTGGGAAACAGGTTGGCTTTTTCTGTGAAATAAGAGCAAACCAGTATGGCTGAAGCACAGTTGATGAGGGGATACCAGCATCTGACAGGTTAGAGACAGAGGCAAAAAGAGTCAATCGTGCAGACCAGGGCAAGAAACTGACTTTTTACCCTAAGTACAAGGAGAAGCCTTTCAAGAGTGACAGAGGTAATGTCCAGATATGATTAAACTTTAAGAGGACTGTTTGCTGTGTGGCAGAGCTTGCCAAGGGGCAAAAGTAGAAGTGAAGAGAGTGCATATGAGGTCAGAGGAAAGGAAAGAAAAGGTATCTATGATAGGAGGTAAGAGGAAAAGAATGAGATATAGATTTGAAAGTAGAAAATGTTTCAATATTACCAAGGAGAGAAGAAGAAATGAAAAATGTCACTAAACAAATAGGTAGATGGTCATTTTGGAGATGGGGAAAAATGGCAGTGTAGTAGATGCTGCAATAGGACACCTAGATCCTTTTTAGGAACAAAGGACTTACTACTAGATCTGTTGGGAGTGCCAACAGCTAACAGCCCTCATCTATGGGGACTACACTGGCTGTAATCCAATGGGACAAACAGTTGTCCCACCCAAGGTCACACCACTTCCCCATGCAGACCCATTTCCAAAACTGAGTTGGGAGGTATAAGGTCCAGCGTTCACAGCCCAGCTCAACACAGATCTGAATAGTTGAGGACTTTTGCATCTGTGTTCATGACAGAGATTTGTCAGTAGTTTTCTTTTATAACATCTGTGTGGTTTTGCTGTTAGGGTAATGCTGGCCTCAAAGAATGAGTTAGGAACTATGTCCTCTGTTTCTATTCTCTGAAAGAAATTATAGAAGAATTATGGTATAATATAATCCTCAACAAAATATTAGTAAACTGAATCCAACAATGTATAAAAAGAATTCTACACCACAACCAAACAGATCTGAGTAGTTGTTACACCTTCAGAATTCCCCAAAATATCAGTTGGCATTCTAGATTCTATAGATTTTAAACCTACAAGACTGAAGTATAAACACTTGAAATTAACGGGCACAAAGACAGTATTTAAAACTGTGGGAATGGATAACATGGGAATGTAAAAGAAGGAGCAAGACAAAGGTACCGAAAACATTTACATTTAAGGTCAGTAGAATGAGGAATAACAGTCATAATAGCAACTAACAGCTGCTGAATGTTCTAAACGTTTTAGATATATTAACTCTCCAAATCCTCATAAAACCCAATGAGGTAGGGATTATTGTTAGCCACATTTTGCAGATGAGTTGAGGCATACTAAAGTTAAGTAGCTGGCCCAAGGAAACATCTAATAGTCATGACTGTACAAACCTAGACAGTCTGGCATCAGAGCCAGATATCTTAAAACTTTAATTTGTACTGTCTTTCAAGGGGAGCTAGATAAGGAAACAGATCAGCAGCACAGCCACTGAGGAAGGAAGAAAACCAGAAAAATATGATGACTGAGCAGCCCAGAGAAGAAATGGCAGTATATCCATGAGGCATCCTGGATATGCGGTTCTAGAGCTTAAAATAAAAGTACTGTGCTGGGAACTCTGGGGAATCGGAGAATAAGTGGTAGCTAAACAAGAAGAACAAAAATTTAAAAAGATTACCCACAGACCTAAAGAGTGTATAAAGTGAGATGGGTACCCAAGATGGAACCTTAAGGAATATAAAACACTTAAGGGATATATAGAAAAACAGGAGCATACAAGGAAATTATGGCAGAGTAACCAAGGATACAAGAAAAAAACAGAAAAATGAAATACTCTGAAGTCAGAAAGGTCAAGAGTAATTAATACTAAAAGTCAAAGGTACAAGAATTTTCTGATGATTTAATGGATCTAGGCAATGACCATCTATGACCACCAAAATCACAAAACCATCCGGACAACCAGACTTAATTAATCCCCTTAAGGAAGTACAAGGTACAACCAAAACCATCAAACCTGAATACGATCAAGCCTCTACCTCTAACTTTCAATTTATAGGGATCACAGGGATCAGAGGAATAGTCAAAATCACAGCACTGTCAAACAATGGAAAAATCCAGATTGTGGGAAAACACTACAGAAAAACTACCACAATTTCTTTAAAAAAATTAAATAACTGGGGGCACTGGGGTGGCTCAGTCGGTTAAGTATCTGACTCTTGATTTCAGCTCAGGTGTTGATCTCATGATTCCTAAGATGGAGCCCTGCATCTAGTTCCCACACTGACGGTGGGGAGCCTGCTTGGGATTCTTTCTCTTCCTCTCTCTGCCCCTCCCCTGCTCACAAGCATGCATGCGGTCTCTCTCTCAAAATAAGTAAATAAACATTTTAAAAAGTAAAATAAATATATAAAAATAACTGTAAAATCTCTAAACAAACAGAGATTAAACAATCCACTTCTAAACAAACATATGGAGGGGTGCCTGGGTGGGTCAGTCGGTTAAGCGTCTGACTTAGGCTCAGGTCATGTCTCACAGCTCATGGGTTTGAGCCCTGTGTTGGGCTCTGTGCTGACAGCTCAGAGCCTGGAACCTGCTTTGGATTCTGTGTCTTCCTCTCTCTCTCTTCCTTTCTCCCACTTGCACTCTCTCTCAAAAATAAACAAACATTAAAAAAATATATATGGATCAAGGAAGAAATCTCGAGAAATTTTAAATTGTTTTTTGGGTTTTTTTTTCTATTTTATTCTTTTCCCAAGTTTTTATTTAAATTACAATTAGTTAATTACAGTGTAATAAGAGAAATTTTAAATTTGGAACAATATGAAAACACAATTTATCAAAATTAGTGGGATAAAGTGAAAGCAGTGCTTAGAGGAAAAATGACAGCTCTGAATACATATAAGAGAAAAGAAAGATCTAAAATCAATCATCTTGGGGCATCTGGCTGGCTCACTCCGAGGAGCATGAGACTCTTAGTCTCAGGGTTGTGAGATAAAGCCCACCTATTGGGTGTAGAGATTACTTAAAAATAAAATATTAATAAATAAATAATTTTTAAGAATAAAATAAAATCAATCATTTAAATTTCCACCTTAGGAAACTAGAAAAAGAACAAATTAGGGATGCCTACGTGGCTGAGTCGGTGGAGCATCCACTCTTGATTTCAGCTCAGGTTGTGATCTCGGTTTGTGGGTTCAAGCCCCACATCAGGCTCTGCGTTCACAGTGTGCAGCCTGCTTGGGATTCTCTCTCCCTCCTTCTCTGCCCCTCCCCTGCTCACGTGTGTGCACGTTCTCTCTCCCACAAAATAAATAAACATTAAAAAAAAAAAAAAAAGAACAAATTAAATCCAAATTAAACAGAGGAAAAGAAATAGTAAGAATTAGAACAGAAATCAGTGAAATTGAAAATGTGAAATCAATATAAATCAATAGAGAAAAATCAACAAAACCAAAAGCTGGTTATTTAAAAAGTCCAGGTTAAGTTTAAAAAAAAAAAAAAAGAAGAAAAAAAAAAAAAGAGGAGACAAATTACTAGTATCAGAAATGAAAGAGAAGGGACACATGGGTGGCTCAGTGGCTCAGTCGGACTGAGCATCCGACTCTTGATTTCAGCTCTGGTCTTGACCCCAGTGTCATAGGATTGAGCCCCACATCATTCTCTCTCTCCTAATAAATAAATAAACTTAAAAAAAAAAAAAAATAGAAGCAGAGGACATATGGACATACTTCCTAACTAATTCTTTGAGGCAAGCATTACCCTAACAGCAAAACCACACAGATAATTACAAAAGAAAACTACTGATAAATCTCTCTTATGAACACAGATGCAAAAATTCTCAACAAAATATCAGTAAACCAAATCCTCAACAAAACACTAGCAAACCGAATCCAAAAACATATAAGAAGAAATCTGTACCACAACCAAATGGATTTATCCCAGGTATAGAAGGCTGGCTCAACATTCAAACATCAATTAATGTAACCCATCACATGCAAAAAGGAAAATCACATGATCATATCAATAAATGAAAAAAAAAAAGCATTTGACAAATCCAACATTCATTCCTAATAACAACTCTAAGTAAACTACAAATAGAGATGAATTTCCTCAACTTGAAAACTATTTACAAAAAATCTACAACTAACATACTTAATGGTGAGAAATTCAAAACTTTCTCACTAAGATAAGGTACAACACAAGGATGTCCCCTCTCACCACTCCTTTTAAACACTGTACTGGAAGTCCTTGCTAATGCAATAAGACAAGACAGAGAAAAAAGAGATTAGGAAGGAAGACATAAAGCTCTTTGTTCATGGGTGACATATTATTTATGTGGAAAATCAGAAAGAATCACAAAAAAATAAAACAAAACAAAAAAACAACGCCTGGAACTAATATTACAGCAAGATTGCACAATACAAGGTTACTATACAAAAGTGACTAGCTTTCCTATATACCAACAATGAAAAAGGGAATTTGACATTAAATAGAATACCATTTACATCAACACCCCAAAACAATGAAATATTTAAGTATAAATCTAAAAAATTTTGTACAAGATCTATATGAGGAAAACTAGAAAACTGATAAATGAAATCAAAGAACTAAATAAGTGGGAGAGATATTCTATGTTCATGAACAGGAAGATTCAATGTTATAAAATATCAGTTTTTTGCATTATTCAGCCATAAAAAAGAAAGAAATCTTACCACTGGCAACAACATGGATGCAGCTAGAGACTATAATGCTCAGTGAAATAAGTCAGTCAGAGAAAGACAAATACCATATGATTTCACTTATATGTGGAATTTAAGAAACAGATGAGCAAAGAGGAAAAAAGAGAGGGCGAGAGAGAGAAAAATAAGCTAAGAAACAACTCTTAACTGTGGAGAACAAACACTCCTGTTACCAGACTGGAGGGAGGTAGGGGTATGGGTGAAATGGGTGATGGGGCTAAGAAGTGCACTTGTGATGAACATTGGGTGACGTATGGAACTGCTGAATCACTATATTGCACACTTGAAACTAATATAACACTGTATGTTAACTACACTGGAATTAAAAAAAATTTTTAGGGGCACCTGGGTGGCTCAGTGGGCAGAGCATCCGGCTTTGGCTCAGGTCGAACTCTCAGTTCATGAGTTCGAGCCCATACCGGACTTGCTGTTGAAAGCCTGTCAGCACAGAGCCTGCTTCAGATCCTCTGTTCCCCTCTCTGCCCCTGCCCACTTGCACTCTCCCCCAACATAAATAAATATCCAAACAAAAAAAATTTTTTTTCAAGTTATCAGTTTTCCCCAGGTTGATATACAGATACAATGCAGTCTTAATAAAAATCCTAGCAGGTTATTTTGTGAATATCAATAAACTGGTTCTAAAGTTTATATTCGCCTGGGTGGCTCAGTCAGTTGAGCTTCAGCTCAGGTCATGATCTCACGGTCCATGAGTTCGAGCCCCATGTCAGGCTCTGTGCTGACAGCTCGGAGCCTGGAGCCTGCTTCAGATTCTGTGTCTCCCTCTCTCTCTGACCATCCCCCGTTCATCTCTGTCTCAAAAATAAATAAACATTAAAAATATTTTTTTTTAAAGTTTATATGGAGCATGCCTGGGTAGCTCAGTTGGTTAAGCATCTGACTTCAGCTCAGGTCATGATCTCATGGTTAGTGGGTTCGAGCCCCACGTCAGGCTCTGTGCTGACAGCTCAGAGCCTAGACCCTGCTTCGGATTCTGTGTCTCCCTCTCTCTCTGCCCCTCCCCTGCTCGTGCTCTGTCTCTCTCAAAAATAAAATAAACATTAAAAAAAATTTTTAATAAATAAATAAAGTTTATATGGAAAGGCAAAAGACCTAGAATAGCCAACATAATATTGAAAGAAAAGAACAAAGTTGGAGAGCTGACCCTACGTAACTTCAAGACTCACTATAGGGGCGCCTGGGTGGCTTGGTCGGTTAAGCGTCTGACTTCAGCTCAGGTCATGATCTCACGGTCTGTGAGTTCGAGCCCCGCATCGGGCTCTCTGCTGACAGCTCAGAGCCTGGAGCCTGCTTCCGATTCTGTGTCTCCCTCTCTCTCTGACCCTCCCCCGCTCATGCTCAGTCTCTCTCTGTCTCAAAAATAAATAAACGTTAAAAAAAAAAAAATTAAAAAAAAAAAAAGACTCACTATAAAGCTACAGTAATCAAGACAGTGTGGTACTGGTAAAAGAATAAAGATATTAACGGAACAGAAGAGAGAGCCCAGAAACAGACCCACATAAATATAGTCAACTGATCTTTGACTCAAAGAACCAAGACAATTCAATATAGTTTCTTCAACAAATGATGTTGGAACAAATGGACATCCACATGAAAAAACAGAAACAAAAAAACATGAATCTAGACACAGACCTAACTAACACGTTTCACAAAAATTAACTCAAAACAGGGGCGCCTGGATGGCTCAGTCAGTTGAGCATCTGACTCTTGATTTCGACTCGGGTCATGATCTTAGGGTCTGTGTATTCAAGCCCCGAGTTGGGCTCTGTACTGCCAGTTTGGAGTCTGCTTGGGATTCTCTGTCCCCCTCCCCCGCTCTCCTGCTCACGGAATCAAAAAATAAACAAACATTAAAATAAAAAGCATTAAAAAAATTAATTCAAAAACAGATCACAGATTTACCTAACTGTAAACACAAAACAGATTTACCTAACTGTAAAACACAATACTATAAAACTCCTAGAATGTAACAGAAGAAAATCTATGGGTATAATGGGTATAGTAATGCCTTTTTAGATACAACACCAAAGGCACAATCCATGAAAAAAATTATTGATAAGCTGGACTTCATTAAAATTAAAATTGTGGGGCTCAGTCAATTGAGAGTCCAACTTCGGCTCAGGTCATAATGTCACAGTTCATGAGTTTGAGCCCCACATCGGACTCACTGCTTTCAGTGCAATGCCTGCTTCAGATCCTCTGGCCCCCTCTCTCTGCCCCATCCTCACTCACTCTCTTTCACCCAAAAATAAACATTTAGAAGTATAATAAAACAAAATTTGATTTAGCTTAATTCAAATAAAATTAAAATCATATGTTCTGTGAAAGAGAATATCCAAATAATTAAAAGACAAGCCAGACTGGGAGAAAATAATTGCAAAAGGCATATCGGATAAATGACTTATCCAAAAACATATAAAGAACTCATGCGGCGCCTGGCTGGCTCAGTCATTTGAACATCCAACTTTGGCTCAGGTCATGATCTCATGGTTTGTGAGTTCAAGCGCCGCATGGGAGTCAGTGCGAAGCCTCTGTCTCCCTCTCTGCCCCTCCCCAACTCACATTAGTGTGTGCTCTCTCTCTCTCAAAAATAAACATTAAAAAAAAGAACGCCTAACAATAAGAAAACAAAAACAAGAAAACAAAAACAATAAGAAAACATTCCAATTAAAAAGTGGGCCAAAGACCTGAAAAGACCTCACCAAAGATGATATATAGATGGCAAATAAGCATATGGAAAAGATGCTCCACATCACACGTCATCAGGGAAATGCAAATTAAGACAAGAGTGAGACAGCACTACACACTTATTAGAATGGCCAAAATCCAGAACACTGATAACACCAAAAGTTGGGCAGGATGTGAAGCAACAGGAGCTCTCATACACTGCTGGTGGGATGCAAAACGGTACAAAAGCCATTCTGGAAGACAGTCTGTCAGTGTCTTACAAAACTAAACATATTCTTACCATATGATCTAGCAATCACATTCCTTGTTACTTACCCAAAGGAGATGAAAACTTACGTCCACACAAAAACCTGCACAGAGATGTTTACAGCAGCTTTATTCAATAATTGCCAAAACTTGGAAGCAAGACATCCTTGGGTAGGTAAATGAATAAACAGTGGCACATCCAGACAATGGACTATTATTCAGCACTAAAAAGACATGAGCTATCAAGCTATAAAAAACATGGAGTGAAATGCATATTAGTGAAAGAAGCCAATATGAAAAGGCTACATACCACAGGATTCCAAATATGCAGAACTATGGGGACAATATAAACATCAGTGATTGCCAGGCATGGGAGGAAGGTATGAAAAGGCAGAGGACAGAGGATTTTTAGGACAGTGAAAATATTCTTTATGATATAATGATGGGTATGTCTTTATACTTTTGTCCAAACCCACAGGATACACAACACCAAGAGCGAACCCTAAACTAAAACATGGACTCTGGGTGACAATGAGGTGTCAAAGGTAGAGTCCTCCTTAGTTAAAAAAAAAAGTACTATTCTAATGAGTGACGTTGACAATAGGGGAGGCTATGCATGTGTGTACCCTCAATCTGGTTGTAAATCTAAAACTGCTCTAAAAAATAAAGTCTTAAACACACACACACACACACACACACACACACACACACACAGATAGAGATATATACACATATAACATACATATTGCAAAATAATACGAGATAGCCTGTAGATCAAAAGAGGCCTAAAAACCCTATCAACCGATCACAATATATGGACCTCACCTAGATACTAATTCAAACAAAGGTTTTTAAAAGTTGTAAGACGGGGCGCCTGGGTGGCTCAGTTGGTTGAGCGGCCGACTTCGGCTCAGGTCATGATCTCACGGTCCGTGAGTTCGAGCCCCGCGTCGGGCTCTGTGCTGACAGATCGGAGCCTGGAGCCTGTTTCAGATTGTGTCTCCCTCTCTCCGACCCTCCCCCGTTCATGCTCTGTCTCTCTCTGTCTCAAAAATAAATAAACGTTAAAAAAATAATAATAATAAAATAAAAAAAAATAAAAGTTGTAAGACAATCAGTCAAAATGAACGCTCATTATCTGATATTAAAAAACGAATATTAAAATTTTAAGTGTTAAATTAAAATTACGGTTATGTATATACAATTTACAAGCCCCACTCCCCACCTACATTTACAGTTGAAATAACATAATACCTGGGATTTACTTCAAAATATCTGGGGGCAGGACAAAGGTGGGTAGGTGTGTGGAAGATGCAAGATTGGCCATGAGTTGATAATTGTTTAGGTTGAATATACTGAGGTTTATTTACATTTTCTAGTTTTGTACATTTCAAAAAGAAAATCAACTATATTTCTGTACACTAAAAATGAACAATCCAAAAATGAAATTAAGGGGCACCTGGGAGGCTCAGCTGGTTAAGCTGGATTTGGCTCAGGTCATGATCCCAGGGTCTGCCCCTTCTTCTCTGCCCCTCTCCCTCTCTCTCTCAAAAAAATAAATAAATATAAGTAAATAAATACGTAAATAACAAAAATGAAATTAAGAAAGCAATTCCACATAAAATAATATCAAAAGAATAAAATACTTAGAAATAAATTTAACAAAAGATGTGTAAACTTATATGCATGAACTAGAAAACACTGTTCAAAGAAATGAAAGTCTAGTTTAATAGAAAGTTAACCCAAACTCATGAAGATTTCAAATGGTTAAGATGGCAAAACATTAGAAAATAATTCAAAATGATCTAAATAAATAGACATCATGTTCATCATCAGAAGACTTAATGCTGTTAAGATGGCAATGCTCTCCAAATTAACGTACCTATTTGATGCAATCCTTATTCAAATCCCAGCTGGATTCTTTGTAGAAACTGACCAACTGGTTCTAAACTTCATACGGAAACATAAAGGACCCAGAATAGCCAAAACAATCCTAAAAAGAGAATTCTCACTTTCGAATTTCAAAATTTACTACAAAGCAACAGCAATCAAGATAGGGTCATACAGACAAAAGGATAGACATATTGCTTCGCAGAACAGAAATGAAGGTAAGAAATAAACACAATGCTCTGTGGTCATCTGATTTTTTAAAAGGGTGCCAACACCATTCAATAGTGAAAGAATAAGCTTTTCAACAAATAGTGATGGGACAACTGTATAGGCACATGGAAAACATAAAGCTGGACTCTTACACTTCATGCCATATACAAAAATAAACTCAAAATGGACCAAAAACCTAAGAGTGTAGGAGTGAAAAAACCAACACTCTTAGAAGAAAATACAGGTATAATCTTTAGGACCTTGGATTTGGCAATTAATTTTTATTTATTTTTTTTTTTTAATTTTTTTTTTCAACGTTTTTTATTTATTTTTGGGACAGAGAGAGACAGAGCATGAACGGGGGAGGGGCAGAGAGAGAGGGAGACACAGAATCGGAAACAGGCTCCAGGCTCCGAGCCATCAGCCCAGAGCCTGACGCGGGGCTCGAACTCACGGACCGCGAGATCGTGACCTGGCTGAAGTCGGACGCTTAACCGACTGCGCCACCCAGGCGCCCCGGCAATTAATTTTTAGATATGATACCAAAAGCATAAGCCAGAAAAGAAATGGATAAATTGGACTTCATGAAAATTAAAACCATTTTTGGGGCACCTGAGTGGCTCAGTCGGTTAAGCATCCGACTTCGGCTCAGGTCATGACCTTGCAGCTTGTGAGTTTGAGCCCCGCGTTGGGCTCTGTGCTGACAGCTCAGAGCCTGGAGTCTGCTTTGGATTCTGTGTCTCCCTCTCTCTGCCTCTCCCCCGTTCGCACTCGTCTCTCTCTCAGAAATAAACATTAAAAAATTAAAACTGTTTGTAAGTCAAAACACACTATCAGCAAAGTGAAAAGAGAATTCATAAAATGGAAGAAAATAATTGCAACCATGTAACTGATAAGGGACTTGTAACAAGAAAATAAGACATGGGGATGTAATGTACAGCATAGGGAATATAGTCAGTAATATTGTAAAACCTTTGTATGGTTAACAGATGGTAACTAGATTTATCATGGTGATCATTTTTTTAAATTTCTGGGGCTCTGTGCTGACAGTGCTGAGCCTGCTTGGGATTTTCTATTTCTCCCTCTCTCTCTGCCCCTCCCTCTCTCTCTCTCAAAAATAAATAAACATTAAAAAAAAAAGTACTCGGCAATCACAAAGAATGAAATCTTCCCATTTGGAATTACGTGGATGGAACTAGAGGGTATTACGCTAAAGTGAAATTAGTCAGAGAAAAACACATATCATATGATTTTACTCATATGAGGAATTTAAGATACAAAACAGATGAACATAATAAGGGAAGGGAAGCAAAAATAATATAAAAACAGGGAGGGGGACAAAACATAAGAGACTCTTAAATATAGAGAACAAACAGAGGGTTGCTGGAGGGGTTGTGGGAGGGGGTGGGCTAAATGCAGGCATTAAGGAATCTACTCCTGAAATCATTGTTGCACTATATGCTAACTAACTTGGATGTAAACTAAAAAATTAATAATTTTTTTTAAATTAAAAGAATAAGTAAAGAAAAAAAAAAAAGAAAAAGAAAGAACTGGGCAAAGGATATGAATAGACATGTCTCCAAAGAAGATATAAAAGGCCACATATTATACAATTTGATTTATATTAAATGTTCAGGAAAAAAAAACAACAACACAGAAATAAAAAGTCTATGAGTAGTTGCTTAGGATTGGGGGATGGGTAAGGAGTTTCTTTTTGAGGTGACAAAAAATGTTCTAAAATTGTGATGACAGCTGCCCAAATCACTAAAAACAAAAATAATAGTACCATTGAACTGTACACTTTAAGTAGGTGAATTATATAGTATGTGAAACACATCTCAGTAATTTGTTACCAAAAGCCTTTATATTAAGAAAAAACTGATAAACATTTAAAAAAAAAAGTGGAGATGCCTGGGTGGTTCAGTTGGTTAAGTGTCCCACCCTTGATTACAGCTCAGGTCATGATCTCATGGTTGTGAGTTCAAGCCCTACACTGGGTTCTGCATAGACTGTGCGGAGACTGCTTGAGATTCCCTCTTTCTCTGCGCATCCCCCACTTGCACTGTCTCTCTCAAAATAAATAAACTTAAAAAAAACCAGTAACATGATAAATTAAACACCATTTAAAATGTTCAACATCATTACTCATTAGGGAAATGCAACAAAACCACAATAAATACTTCACATCCACAAGGAAGGCTGTAATCAAAAAGTAAAATAACTTTTGGTGAGGTTTTGAAAGCCTCACTACAAGGGGAAGTAAATGAAAAGATTTTTAAGTCTCATATTCACAACGAAAAGAGTAGGAGACAAGACTATAGGAAAAGCACTTCAAAAGCTAGAGAGCAAACAGATGAGTGGGAACTTGGTTTAGTTCTCCATTGTCTTCACTCTGCTAAGCTAATAGCAGGATAAACCTAGAAACAAGACAAATTTCCTGCAAGGGATCCCAGAAAGACTCTGAGATTCAAATCTCCACACAAATAAAATGGAAATTATTTCCCTATTGCCCATCCATTTGTTGTGAGGAGTAAAACAGGAACTGGATATGAAAGCACTCTTCAAATAGTAAAATGCTTTAAGAGTACAATATAAAGAAACCTTATCAAAAAAAATTAAATAGGGATACCTGGGTGACTCAGTTGGTTAAGTGTCCAACTCTTGATTTTGGATCAGGTCATGATCTTACAGTTCATGGGATCGAGCCCCACACGGGCTTGGCATTCTCTCTCTCTCCCTTCTCTCTCTGCCCCTCCCCCGTGCACTCATCCAAGAGTGCTCGCGAGTGCACACTCTCTCTCAAAATAAAGAAATAAACTTTAAAAGATTAAAATAAAAGAGCGTTATTATTACCTTGCCATGTCATCACCCCAAGGAATCGATCAGCTACTTCCTGAGGGAAACTCCAATGCTCTGGAAGGCACAATGTTCCATCAGATCTTTCAGGACACAATTTCTCTAGGTTAGCAATCAGGAAGTTCAGGCAGATGTTGACCAAAGAGTAGGGAGATGCCTCCTCCTAGAAAACAAACTTTGTTAGAATACATCCAGAAAAACTCAGCACAGAAGTAGACCATGCAAAAGACATCAAACTAGTTGGTAAGGATATCTGAAGATACATTCTCCTTACCCTAGTGGTGACTTACATGATTTATATGTAACGAAACCACCTTATTCCAACTGTTAACTGAATGGAAGATTTTATCTATTTCTGTTGTATCTTGAAAAAAAAATAAGTTCTCTCAATCCTTCACTCATCACCTGTTGTGTGCCAGCCATTGAAAATACAGGGATGAGCAAAATATTATTTTAATCCTTTTGGAGCTAATAGTGGGGAACACAACCAAGAAATCTGACAATTTCAATGAAACACAAGGGGCAACTCAAACAGATATCACATGGTCATTCACTCAACAAATATTTATTACTCAGTGATTACTATGTCCCAGAGGATAAGGCCTGTCTATTCTTTTTTTTTTTTTAAGTGTATTTTTTTAAGTTTATTTATTTATTTTGAGAGAGACAGAGTGCGAGCCGGGGAGGGGCAGAGAGAGAGGAAGAGAGAATCCCAAGCAGGTTCTCCACTGGCAGCAAAGAGTCTGACGCGGGGCTCAGACTCACAAACCATGAAATCATGACCTGAACCAAAACCAAGAGTCAGACACATAACTGATTGAGCCATGCAGGTGCCCCAGGCCTGCCTATTCTTACCCTCAAGTGTTCACAATGTAAAAGTGTGCTATACCAGGCTGCTGTAGAAGAGTAAGAACTGACAGTGAGGTGAGAGTAAAGAGGCATATGGTCTCTTTCTCCTCTAAGAGAAACTGGCATTTGTTTATCCAACAAATATTTGAAAGGCATGGCACTGTATCAGTCACGAAGAGATAGACATAGGTCAAACAGAGGTTGTTACCTTTGTCAGAGGCTTCAACATGGGATAATTCCTTGACTTCCACACCACTTTCAAATGATTAAGTTCCCTCAATGACCCAAAGTAAAAATTACTCCTTTGCAAATACCCTCAACTCCTTATTCCGTCTCCAGACAAAACTCCATTCTTAGAAGAACTCTACTAACTAGTTTTTGTGGCAACACGCAGCAGCTAATCATCTATGGGAAGGAGGAAGATTCCCATAACATAGCATGTCACAGCAAATTCATAATCATTAACTTCAAATTAGCCCTCCGTAGCTCTGAGACAGTTGTCTGTCCATAAGGTCTTCAAGACAGGGTACTCTCCCAACATCAGGCAAGAATTATTCCATGCCTTCTACTTATTCCTCAAATGCATTTTATGCTATCAGAATCTGACTCACTTCATGGAGAAAAATGAGGCCATCTCACCATCAAATTTAGCCGGAAAATGCATGCATCTTTCCTTTACTTTCCTCTTACATGGAAAATGGGGGGGGGGGGGGGTTTGCGGGGCACCTGGGTTAGGCATCCAACTCTTGATTTCAGCTCAGGTCATGATCTCATGGTTCCTGAGTTCAAACTCCACTTGGGATTCTCTCTCTCTGCTCTTCCCCTGCTTGTGTGTGTTCTCTCTCAAAAATAAACTTTAAAAACAAAAACAAACAAAAAAAGAAAATGTGTACCTCCTTGCAAAGCCCAACACTTCCACATGTGCTGACTTCATCCCCCCTTGCCTTGGTCCCTCCTATCATTTCTTCATGCATACATCTTCAGAGTATCCTCAAATGGATCATTCTTAACATATAATTTGTTCTGCTATATACCTTAAAAACAAAAACACCTTCTGCCGAAACCCACATTCTCTTCAGTTACTCCTCTTCATAACTAAATTTCTCCAATAAGTTCACATGCTATCCAGTAGTCCCCCACTTATCCGCGTATCCACAGAAGATGCGTTCCAAGACTCCCAGTGGATGCCTAAAACTGCCCACAGTACCAAACCTGATACAGACTGTTTTCTCCTCTACATACCTAAAATAAAGTTTAATTTATAAACTAGGCACAGTAAGAGATTAACAATATACTGTAATAAATTATATCAATGTTGTCTCTCAAAATATCTTAACTGTACTGTACTCATCCTTCTTGTGATGATATGAAATGATAAAATGCCTACATGATGAAAAGCAGTGAGGTGAATGCCACAGGCAGTGTGAAGCAGCATTAGACTCCTAATGATTTTCTGACAATATGCCAAGAGAAGATGACCTGAGGGGTGCCTGGGTGGCTCAGTTGGTTAAGTGTCCGACTTCAGCTCAGGTCATGATCTCACGGTCTGTGAGTTCAGGCCCCACGTGGGGCTCTGTGTTGACAGCTCAGAGCCTGGAGCCTGCTTCAGATTCTGTGTCTCCCTCTCTCTCTGCCCCTCCTCTGCTCACACTCTCTCTCAAAAATAAATGAACGTTAAAAAAATAAAATAAAATAAAACAAACGATGACCTACTTCGGGACTACAGTTGATTTAGGGTAAGTGAAACCACAGAAAATGAAACCTCAGATAAAGGGAGACTACTGTAATCACTTTCTTCCTACTCATTTCTGTGTGTGTGTGTGTGTGTGTGTGTGTGTGTGTGTGTGTGTTTTAAATTGAGGTCTAATTTACATATAGCAAAAAAATTACTTTTTGGTGTACTTAGTTCCACAAATTTTAACAAATGCATAGTCATGTGCCACACCACAATAAACATAGAGAACAGTTCTATAACCCAAAAATTCCCATGTCCCTTTGTAGACAATCCCTCCCACCAACCCCAAGCAACCAAATCTGTGTTTGTCCCTAGAGTTCTCCCTTTTCCAAAATGTCATATAAATAGAATCATACAATATGTAGGCCTTTTGAATCTGATTTCACTCCCCATAAAGGATTCAAGATTCTTCCATGTTGTGTTTTTGTAATTAGTTCCTTTTTTATTGCTGAGAAGTATTATACCGCATGTTCCACAATTTTATCATTAAGGGCAGTTGTATTATTTAAAGTTTTAGACAGTTTTGAAGAAAGCTGCTATAAATATTCATATAAGTTTATGTGAATCTGGGTTTCATTTTTCTTGGGTAGTTTCCTAGGAATGGGATTCCTGGGTCCCTGGGATTCCACACTTCCTACTAGTCTATATTTAACTTTATGTAAGAAAAGTGCCAACCTGTTCTTGCCAAGTGGATCTACCATTTTGCATTCCCAAAATTTTAGTTGCTCCAACTCCCCAGGTCAGAATTCATGTCCAAAAGACTGAGGGAAGCAAAAAGATTCCCTGAAAGAGTCTCAGGAGACTTCTACTTAGGTCTTAAAAGCCAGAATTGGTTTACAGGCCCATGGGAAAATGGAGATTATACTTCATGTGGGTAATTTCCACACATCTATCTCCCAGGTCACTATCTCTTTGTTTAGTGGTATATATTTCTTCACAGTCTAATTGTATATTGTTCTTTTTTCATGACTTATTTCATCTTTTATATCTTTACTTTTAAATATACTTATAGTGTTTTAATAATCCATTTCCTTAATTTTCTTGGAATGTAATCCTGTTGTTGATTCTGTTGAATTTTACTCATGGAGATTCATGGTTCATAAATTAACATTGTGAACGCACTTTTAATGGGATTTTATTTACTGGACTCCTATGAGGCCTGGGTAGAAGACATGTCACAGGGGCGCCTGGGTAGCTCAGTTGGTTAAGCATATGACTCTTAATCTCCACTCAGGTCATGATCTCATAGTTCATGAGTTCAAACCCCACACTGGGCTCTGCACTGAAAGCGTGGAGTCTACTTGGGATTCTGTCTCTCTCTCTCTTGCACTCTCTCTCTCTCAAAATAAATAAGCTTAAAAGAAGAAAAAAGATGTTCACATCAGAGAGATTCTGCAAAACTATGGTTACCCCAGGGGAAATACCAAGGCTCACCCTGATAATTTCTCAACTATAGATTTCCTGAACCAAGCAAGAAACCCTAAATGTGGGGCCCAGTCAGTTAAGTGTCCAACTCTCGATTTTGGTTCAGGTCATGATCTTGTGGTTCATGAGATTGAGCACCACGTTGGGCTCTGTACTGACGGTGTGGAGCCTGCTTGGGAGTCTCTCTCTGCCCTTCCCAAGCTGTGCTGTCTCTCAGAATAAACAAACAAACAAACAAACAAACAAAAAACCCTGAATGTGTGTGAAGACAAGCCTATGGTAGCAAATTTTTTTTTAATGTTTATTTATTTTTGAGAGAGAGAGACAGACAGTAACAGAGACACAGTGCGAGCAGGAGAGGAGCAGAGAGGGAGACAAAATCCAAAGCAGGCTCCAGGCTCCGAGCTGTCAGCAGAGAGCCTGATGTGGGGCTCGAACTAAAAACCTTGAGATCATGGCCTGAGCCAAAGTCGAACGAATTAACTGACTGTGCCACCCAGGCGCCCTGCAAATTGTTTTTTTGTTTATTTATTTTTGAAAGAGAAAGAGCACAAGTGGGGAGAGAGGTAGGGAGAGAGGGAGACACATACTCTGAAATAGGCTCCAGGCTCTGAGCTGTCAGCACAGAGTCTTATGCAGGGCTCGAACTCATCAACTGCGAGATTGTGACTTGAGCCAAAGCTGGATACCTGACTGAGCCACCCAGGCACCCCAGTAGCAAATTTTAAGCAGGTATCTTTCTACTCAAAATCCACGCCAAAACTGACAGCATTCCCCATTTCCCTTTCTCATAAGCAAATTTTTTTAGATCTACCATTTCACTAAAGTAAAGCCAGCCTTTGTTAGCCCATATTAGTTTATATTATATATATAGTTATAGTTTACAGTATCCACTCAAATTCCCTACCAGATTTTGGCAAAAGCCTAGCCTCCAATCCCAAGTTATTGATATTGGTAAATGTCAAAGATTTAGGGTCTGCTTACAGTGATGTTTTCCACTTTATCTGGATTAGGTGGGGGTGCTGGGGATTTCTCTTACTTTGCAAATGTTTGTAACATTTGATCCCAAATATTTAGTTTTAAGATTTTCTAACATTATTTGCCATATTACTACATGACAGCTCCATTTAAAAAATATAGCATAGTAGGGATGGCTGGGTGGCTCAGTCAGTTAAGCACTTAATCTGTTAAACACTTAATCTGTTAATTTAATCAGTTAAGCACTGACTCTTAATCTCAGCTCAGGTCATGATCTCACATTTTGTTGGATTGAGCACAGCATAGGGCTCTGCACTAACAGCGAGGACCCTGCTTAGGATTCTCTCTCTCCTGCTCTCTCTTCCCCTCCCCTGTGCACTTGCTCTCACTCTTTCTCTCTCAAAATAAACATTTTTTAAAAAGAACAAAAATAAAAATATAGTATACTAAAGACTAAATCCACATAAAAGATATTTAGAAATTTATAAAACATTCAGGGGCACCTGGGTAGCTCAGTCGGTTAAATGACCAACTTCAGCTCAGGTCATGACCTCACAGTTTGTGGGTTCGAGCCCCACGTCAGGCTCTGTGCTGACAGCTCAGAGTCTGGAGCCTGCTTCGGATTCTGTATCTCCCTCTCCCTCTGCCCCTCACCTGCTCATGCTCTGTCTCTCTGTTTCTCAAAAATAAACAAACATTAAAAAAATTATTTAAAGAAAATTTATAAAACATTTCAAATATAAAAATAAAATATAATATAAAGTATATTTTTAAAATACGCTTTTGTATTTATCCCATAGCTTAAAATGAATATACCAGTATGTTTGCAGTCCCTTTCTGATGCTATTTCCCATCCCTTCACCCAGAGGCAATCATTATCTTGTATACTATTTAGTTCTCCATGTCTGTAAACTTTATGTAAGCAGAATTGTACTACAGCACTTGCCACCTACCTCCTACCCAGACTCACTCCTTAATCTTCTCTACCCTGCTCTCTACTGGAATTAAGCAGATCTCCTGAACAGATTCCCTTGCCCTGCTGTCAGTTTGGTTCTGACAACATGAAACTCTCAAAGAAGACAGAAGGGAGGTGAATGAAGTTAGAACATGTATTTGTTTCCTAGTGGGGCTAAAATTACCACAAAAAATGAGATGACTAACTCTGGAAAACAATATGGAGGTTCCTCAAAAAATTAAAAATAGAACTACCCTACGACCCGGCAATTGCACTACTAGGTATTTATCCAAGGGATACAGGTGTGCTGTTTCAAAGGGACACATGCACCCCAATGTTTATAGCAGCACTATCAACAATAGCCGAAGTATGGAAAGAGCCCAAATGCCCATCGATGGATGAATGGATAAAGAAGATTTGGTGTGTACACACACACACACACACTGGACTATTAGTAGGCAATCAAAAAGAATGAAATCCTGCCATTTGCAACTACGTGGATGGAACTAGAGGGTATTATGCTAAGCAAAATTAGTCAGAGAAAGACAAAAATCATATGACTTCACTCATATGAGGACTTTAAAACACACAACAGATGAACACAAGGGAAGGGAAGCAAAAATAATATAAAAACAGGGAGGGGGACAAAACAGAGGAAACTCTTAAATATGGAGAACAAACAGAGGGTTACTGGAGGGGTTGTGAGAGGGGATGGGCTAAATGGGTAAGAGGCATTAATCTACTCCTGAAATCATTGTTGCACTATATTACAACTAACCTGGATGTAAATTAAAAAAATAAATAAAGACTGAGAAAAAAAAATGAGATGGCTAAAAACAACAGAAATTTGTTCTCTCACAGTTCTGGAGAACAGAAGTCCAGAAAACAAGTCCCCTGAGAGCAGGGCCATTCTCCTCTGAAGGCTCAAGGGAAAAACTGTTATCAGCTTGTAGAGGCTCCTGGCTCTCCCCAACTGAGGCAGCATAAATGATCTCTGTCTTCATCTTCACATGGCCTTCCTCCCTGTGTCTCCAGGTCTCAAATCTCCCTCCATTCTCTCATAAAGATTCCACTAATCTCATCAAGATTCTTAACATTTGTTAAGACTTGTTAATGATTTGTTAAGGTTGCCTTGGGCTGTGTCCCCCAAATCACTCCTTTAAAATTAGCCCTCACTCCTTGCTATAGACTGTGTTCCTCAAAAATTCTTATGTTGAGGGGTGCCTGGGTGGCTCAGTCAGTGAAGTGTCCAACTCTTGATTTTGGCTCAGGTTATGATCTCAAGGTTTGTGAGTTTGAGCCCCACATCCAGCTCTGCACGGACAGTGCAAAGCCTGCTTGGGATTCTCTCTCTTTGCCCCTCCCCTGCTCTCTCTCTCTCAAAATAAATAAATATTAAAAAAATTTAATAAAACAAAATCTTTCCCAAAAAAGTACAATAGGGGAAAAAAATTAAGTACAACTAAAATAGCTTTCAGAAATAAAGCTGAAATAAAGATATTCTCAAACAAAAAGCAGAGAGAACTTGTTGCCAGCCAATCTACACTATAAGAAAGGTTAAATGTTCTTTAAGCTGAAGAAAAAGGAAAGAAGATGAATATTTGGGATTTAAGAAAAAGGGAGTAATGGAAATGGAAACGTGGATAAAGAGAAAAACTTTTTTATTTCCTAATGTCTTTAAGAAATAACTGGTCAAAGCAAAAATAAAGAAATAAATTGTGCAATTTATAACATGGAGAAGTAAGAGGTATATTATCTCACTAGCACCAAGGACAAAACAAAAGGGAAAAAAAATCAAAGAATACTGTTTTAAGGTAAACTGCTATATTTAAAAAAAAAATTTTTTTAACGTTTATTCATTTTTGAGAGACAGAGCCTGAGTGGGGAAGGGGCAAAGAGAGGGAGACACAGAATCTGAAGCAGGCTCCAGGCTCCGAGTTGTCAGCACAGATGTGGGGCTCGAATTCACGAACAGTGAGATCATGACCTGAGCTGAAGTCGGATGCTTAACCAACTGAGCCACCCAGGTGCCCCTAAACTGATATATTTTAAAGTAGAATGTGATCAAGTCAAATGTGTATTTTAAAACCCAGAGCTGTGACTCTCAAACTTCTTGGTTTTAGGACCACTTTATACTCTTAAAAACTGGATTCTATCTATCAACATGTTACTACATAAGTTAAAACTGAGAAATCTTTAAAACCTGTATTAATTCATTTAGAAATAAAAGAAGTTAAAAACCCAATTCCACGCTGGGGTGCCTGGGTGGCTCAGTCAGTTGAGCGTCCAACTTTGGCTCAGGTCATGATCTCACAGTTCACGGGTTCAAGCCCTACATCGGGCTCTGTGCTGACAGCTTGCTCAGAGCCTGGAGCCTGCTTTCAGATTCTGTGTCTCCTTCTCTCTCTGCCTCTCCCCTGCTCATGCTTTGTCTCTGTCTCTCAAAAATAAATAAACGTAAAAAAAAAAAAAAAAAAAACCTAAAAAAAAAAGAAAATGGGGCCTTAGAGACCACAGAGGTCCTTAATCCACACTTTAAAAACTGCTACCTTTGAGTGACCATTAAAGACTGACAGAAGGGGGGAGGGGGGAAAGACTGGAAGAAGGTAAAGGAGAGAAGCAGAACTAGCAAGTCAATAGGAGAGATAAAATGAAACTTGAAAAGTGTTCAATTCAAGTCAGGAAAGGAAGAAACAAAATGACAAACAGGACAAATAAAACACAAATAGCAACACAGCAGACTTTAAACCCAACAATTTTGATAATCACATTTACTCTGATTTAAAAGGCAGACTGTCAGACTGAATAAAAGACCTTTTCTACAAGAGATGTGCTTTAAACATGAACAACCATACAGGATTGTCAAATACCAATCATAAGGAAAACGGAGTTAACTATATTAATGTCAGAAAAAGACTTCAAGGTGAGACTATTACCAGAATACATAAAGATAAAAGGATCAATTCATCAGGAAGACGTAATTCCTAAATGTATATGCACTTACTAACAGCTTCAAAATTCATGAAGCAAACTCAAAGAATAAAAAGAAAAATCCAGAGTTGGAAATGAACATTCATCTTCAAACAACTGATAAAAAACAAGTAGCTGGAAAAGGAGTAAGAATATAGAAAATTAACATTATCAACCAACTTCACCTGACATTAATAGATAAAACCCACATATATTGCTGTACAATATATATCTTTAAGTGCACATAAGTGTGCACCAAGATAAATCATATCTGAGCCATAAAACGAATCTCAATAAATGTAAATGGATTAAGGGGCACCTGAGTGGCTCAGTCTGATGAGTGTCCAGCATCAGCTCAGGTCATGATTCTCACAGTTCCTGAGTTCAAGCCTCGCCACTGTCAGTGCAAAGCCCACTTTGGATCCTCTGTCTCCCCACCCCTTTTTGCCCCTCCCATGCTGGTGCTATCTCAAAAATAAATAAACATTTAAAATATATGTATACAAATGGATTAAAATCATAGAGTATTGTCTCTAACAATAATTATGTTTGAAGTCAATTTACAATTTTTTTTTTTTAACGTTTATTTATTTTTGAGACAGAGCATGAACGGGGTAGGGTCAGAGAGAGGGAGACACAGAATCTGAAACAGGTTGATTTCAGATTCGGCCTGTTCTGAATCACAGAACAGAGCTGTCAGCACAGAGCCCGACGCGGGGCTCGAACTCACGGACCGCGAGATCATGACCTGAGCCGAAGTCGGCCGTTTAACCGACTGAGCCACCCAGGCGCCCCTCGTTTGAAGTCAATTTAAAAAAAAAAAAGATGTGTGTGGAGTGCCTGAGTGGCTCAGTTGGTTGAGCACCCAACTCTTGATTTCAGCTCAGGTCCTAGAATCAATCCACGCGAAGGACTCTGCACTGGGTAAGGGGCCTACTTGGGATTCTCTCTCCCTCTCCCCTCTCCCCCTTAAAAAAAAAAAAGATATCTTAAATATCCCCAACTATTTGGTAATGAAGCAATACATTTCTAAACATCCCATGGCTCAAAGAAGAAATCATAATGGAAATTAGAAAATATTGTGAACAATATACCAGAGTTTACGGGTATTAACCAAAGCACTATTGGAGGAAATGTTTGTATTAGAAACAAGATGTAAGGGGCACCTGGGTGGCTCAGTCTGTGAAGCGTCCAACGTTGGCTCAGGTCATTATCTTAAGGTTCATGAGTTCAAGCCCCGCATCAGGCTCTTTGCTGACAATTCAGAGACTTGAGCCTGCTTCAGATTGTGTGTGTGTGTGTGTGTGTGTGTGTGTGTGTGTGTCTGTCTCTCTGCCCCTCCCCCACTCGCGCTATGCCTCTCTCAAAAATAAATTTAAAAACATTTTAAAAAATTTAGAAACAAGTTATAAATTTAATGCCCTAAGTTTCCACCTTAAAAAGATAGAGAGTAAGTTAAACCCAAAGATAAACATAAGAAATTATAAAGATACAAGCAGAAATAAGAGAAAACAGATGTGCAATGGATATAAATCAAAACCAAAAGTTAGTTCTTCAAAAAAACTAACAGTTATTAAATCCCTAGATACAAAGACTAAGAGAAAGTAAAAAGAGAAAACACCAATACCAGGAACAAAAGAGGGAACATCATTACAGATCCTATAAGAATTAAAATGACAATAAAGGTATCCTATGAACAATTTTGCCAATAAATTTGGTAACTCAGATGAAATAGGCAAATTACTTAAATAACTACAAAAACTGATAATCTGTTAATAAGTGCATACATATTTAGGAATGTTATGACTCAATAAATTGATGCTTTTATAAAACATAAAATGAAGTATACGAATAGCTCTCCCAAAGAAATTAGTTTCAGTGGCTTCACTGATGAGTGCTATTAAACATCTAAGGAAGAAATAATCTCAGGGTCATGAGTTTGAGCCCCACATTGAGGGCAGAGTTTACTCAAAAGAAATAATTAAATTTTTAAAAAGGCAAAAAATAATATCTATCCTCCACAAACTCAAAAAATTGAATAGGAAAAAAAATTGAACAGGGAACAATTCCCAATTCATTTTTAAGGCCAGCATTATCGTGATACTAAAACTAGACAAAATATCTCTGGAGAGCAATCTCCCTCATAAACACGGGGCATACAAATACTTAATGAAATATCAGCAAATAAAATCCTGTGGTATATAAAAACAATACATCATGACCATGTGGGGTTTAGATGTAAATGTAAAGTTAAATTCACAATCTAGAAAGTCCACCACATTAACAGAAAAACAACAAAAACATATAATCTTAATAAATGCTGAAAAAGCACTTGACAAAATTCAACACACATTCATGATTTTAAAAATACTCCTGGCAAGGGCGCCTGGGTGGCTCAGTCAGTTGAGCGTCCGACTTCGGCTCAGGTCATGATCGCTCAGGCTGTGAGTTTGAGCCCTGCATCGGGCTCTGTGCTGACAGCTCAAAGCCTGGAGCCTGCTTCTGATTCTGTGTCTCCCTCTCTCTCCTGCCCCTCCCCCGCTCATGCTCGCTCGCGCTCGCTCTCTCTCTCTCTCTCTCTCTCTGTCAAAAATAAAAACATAAAAAAAAAAATTTTTTTTTAAATATACTCCTGGCAAACTAGGAATAGAAGAAAACATCCTTAACTTGATAAAGGGCATCTATGGAAAAACCTTTAACCAGTATCATACTTAAAGGTGAAAGATCTAGAATACAAAGATGTTTACTCTCACCACTTCAACATTTTACAAAGGTTCTAGAGAAAATACAATTTAGAAAAAGGAAATAAAAAGCATAGACTTAAAAAAAAGCATAGACTAAAAGGGAATAAAGTAAAGCTGTCTTTATTTGCAGATGACATAACTGATGAAAATCTTAAGAAATCTTTAAAAAAAAGTGAATCTAGCAAGATTGTAGGATACAAGAGCAATACACCAAAAAATTCTTTGCATTGTTTTTCAAAAATATTTTTACAGTATCAAAAATAGGGATGAATTTAACAAAATATGTCACAGACCTTTATTATCAAAACTACAACACATTACTAAATAAAATTAAAGATGACATAAATGGGAAAATATATATAAGCGAAAATGTGTTAATTTTCAAGATTAATTGAAAATAAAATCTTACCAAGAAAACGAATGTATGCAGTACACTATGGAACCAGGCAGAAAATGGGTTGGTTTGATTTCTAGAGAAAAATCTTGTTTCAATTCCAATTAGCGTCAACAAAAAATGTGCTTGAGATACTGTGCTATAGTACATGCTTAAAAACCCAGCTTTTCCATTAGCTACAAACAAATTTACAAATTATATAGCAGCATTAAAAGTGAATCCAACAGAGTACAGAGAAGTACAGGACAGATCGTTGTAGGGCACAACAATCTTCCAACAAGGTATTGCACGTAAAGTACAACCTCAATGAACGTTTCCTTCCCTCCATATTTTAGGTTGAGCCTTAAGCAGATTTTGAGTTCTAAGAGTCGTGGCCCTTGGGGCGTGGTAGAATGTGCAATTTGACCCCAGAACACCTGAAGTCAAGTTCAGGTTCTTAAGCAAATCAACTAACCTTGAGAGTTCTCAACTGCCCTAGACCACAGAAAAATGGAGACTATCAATGCATACAAAAGACTAGAGATAACCGGATTACTCTAGAAACGCGATACTTAACACACAGCAGAAAATACACTCTCTTGGTTTGCATTTTTGTAGGTGTAGTTTAATAGGAATTCCGTGGAGGGAGGGCGGAAGGGGGTACACGTGAACTGAAAGAATTTCAAGTCTTGGGGTTCTAGTCCCCCCACCCCCTCGCCGGACTCACGAGCGGCTTCCAGCTAGAGTTCCGGGGCACAGGCCTCGGGTACTAGGGACTGCTGGGTCACATTCTCTGCGGAGTACCACGTCCACAATGCACGTGGCAGTACGGTCGAGGTCGGGGGCATTTGGGTTCATTATGACAATAATAAGCGCCACCGTCAACTGCCGGCCAAGCCTAGAGAGTTTACGTCCGAACTTAACACCACTCAGCAAACGGCGGCTGCCTCCACAGATGAGAATCGCAGACCGGAGGAGGAGATGCCCTCTGGTCAGCCGGGGGGCGGGACTCGCCCTCGCCGCGCCTGAACGCTGCGGCGCCAGGTCAGAGCGCTCGGCCCAGAGGCTGGGACGCCCGGGACAGAAAACTCCCTTCCAGCGTGCACTTCCCCGGCGACGACAGGAGCCCAGCCTCGGCTCACTCTTCAGACTTTACCCCACGTCAGCCAAACGAACCAGCAAGTGCCTTCGCACAGTCCCCGACGACTCCCTGGCTAGCGCGGCGTCCCGCCGAGGTTCGCGTCCCCGCCCCGGTGCTCACCTGCACCACGCAGCAACCCAGGGCATCCTTCTGAGCGTCGGGAGGGACGATATTCCTGGGCGACAGGCCCGGGTGCAAGAAGTGAACCATGGCGACCCCCGTCGGCGGGGCGGCAGGAGAGAGCGAGCGTCGAGCGCGGACCCGGATCCCGCGAGAGAAGGGGTCGAACCTCGCTGTGAGGCAGCTGAGGAGCGCCCGCTCCGGGGCAGCGCACGCAGCAATCACGCTGCTCCGTCCGGACCGCAGGGGTTTTGAAACGCCCGGCGTGACCACGCGCACGCGCCCGCCGCGGCCTCTCCCCCTCCCTCGGAGGCCGGCCCGCCGCAGACCCCGCCCCCGGGGCCGGCCCGCCCCTCGCCTACCCGTGCCGACCACCACCCCACCCTATCAGGGCCCAACCGTCCTCCTTTGGGCACACCAACGCCACAGAGAGCGTTCACCCAACTCCTACTCACGCCTCTGAGACCAACTTGCCTTAAACCCGCACCTCGGGGGTTGATACCTCACTCCTGTAGCCACTCTAGAGTATGCCCACAGACTAGCTCTGTGAAGTTGGAAAATAGAATATTTATTTATGTATTTTCAGTACTCTCTATACCCAACGTGGGGCTTCAGCTCAGGACCCAAGATTGAGAGTCCATTGGTCTACTGACTGAGTCAGGCAGGCACCCCTAGAATATATATATATATCTATATATATAGATAGATAGATATAGATATACATATATATATATATATATATACTTTAAAAAATCTATTTTTAAAGACCTTTCTCCTAAAACTGAGGTAACAACACCTCTTTTATCACTCTTCTCTGTTGATCCAACTCCTACCGACATTGAATGAATCAAGTATCAAAAACACTTCTGACTTCCTTTACTCAGCTTTCTTGTGACCTGCAAGGTACTAAGAAAATCCTTATAACTTGCTCCAAGAAAGAAACCCTGAAAGCAGTAAATCAGTACACTTCAGCTAATTTAAGTAAAAATATGTCTTGAAAAGGGTAGTTCTTAAGAGTATGAGCCTTAGATTTGAACCCTGGATTGGAATGCCTGCTCAGCCATCTACTAATTTGTGAACCTTGAGCAAAGTTCTTAATTTCTCTGAAGTTCAACATCCCCATCAGTAAAATGTGATAAGACTCCACATGGTCATGATGTATTGTTTTTAATACCACAGGATTTTATTTGCTGATATTTCGTTAAGTATTTGTATGCCCCGTGTTTATGAGGGAGATTGCTCTCCAGAGACATTTTATCTAGTTTTAGTATCACGATAATGCTGGCCTCAAAAATGAATTGGGAATTGTTCCCTGCTCAATTTTTTTTCTATTCAATTTTTTGAGTTTGTGGAGGATAGATATTATTTTTTGATAATATTATCACTTTATTCTTTTATTCTTTTATTTAATCCTCATTAAAAAAAAAAAAAAAATCCAGGGCTTCTGCATGGCTCAGTCCATTAACTGTCTGACTTCAGCTCAGGTCATGATTTCACTGCTTGTGAGCTTGAGCTCCCTGTCTGGCTCTGTGCTGACAGCTCAGAGCCTGGCGCCTGCTTTAGATTCTGTGTCTCCCTCTCTCTCTCTCTCTCTGCCCTCCCCCCCCCACCCCCGTCTGTCTCTTTCAAAAATAAACAATAAACATTAAAAAGTTATTTACAGTAGGTATCTCCATTTTACCCACAGAGAAACTGAACACCTGAGAGATTGAATAGACAAGTTAAATTTTACCCACGTGATGAACAGAAAACCTGGGAATCAAAATCTAGTTTTCTAACTCCCAGTCCAGTCAATGTTGGGAGTTTATTTTCAGTGGACTATTATTTCATAACTTCTCTATCCTCCAACTTCCAACACCTCCTCCTCCAAACATATTCTCAGCTTCCTGTTTTACTGAAAAAAAGAAAAGCAATAAAATAAAATTTTAAAAAAGAGCATCCTAAGTTCTCACCATCAACAACTACCCACCTCTCTGTATGGGCAAACTGTCTTTGCCTTACTGCCTATTACTATCAACTATTTTGCTCTTACCTAAGGCCAGCTCCTGTATTTGGACTTGTCCACTAGATCTTATCCCCTCTTGCTTAGTCAAAGACATCACCCGGCAACATCCTTTCTTTCTCCTGAATTATCATTTGTCCCCTTTCTTGGATCATTGACACCAGCACATAAACAAGCTTAGGGACACCTGACTGGCTCAATGGGTGCAGCATGCGACTTATGATCTTAGGGTTGTTAAGTTTGAGCCTCATGTTGGGTGCAGAGATTGCTTAAAAATAAAATATTTAAGGGACACCTGGGTGACTCAGTGGGTAAGCGTTCAACCCTTGGTTTTGGCTCAGGTCATGATCTCATGGTTCATGGGCTCGAACTCCTGCTTAGGATTCTCTCTCCCTCTCTCTCTGCCCCTCCCTGGCTCTCTCTCCTTCTTTCTGAATAAATAAATAAATAAATAACTTCAAAAATAAAGTCTTTTAAAAAATAAAAAATAAATTTAAAAAAAAGCCTATACTGGGGCGCATGGGTGGCTCAGTGGGTTGAGCGTCTGACTTCAGCTCAAGTCATGATCTCGCGGTCTGTGAGTTCGAACTCCGCATCGGCCTCTGTGCTGATGGCTCAGAGCCTGGAGCCTGCTTCGGATTCTGTGTCTCCCTCTCTCTCTGACCCTCCCCCACTCATGCTCTGTCTCTCTCTCTCTGTCAAAAATAAATAAAAAAAAAAAAACATTAAAAAAAAAAAGCCTATACTCTTTCCATAATTAAAAACAAAAAAATACTTTTGACCTAATTATTCAGGTTGTAAAAGCCAAAAACAAATGGAGACCACCCTCAAAAATTCCCTGAACAGAAAAAAACAGTTGTACAAAGTTTAATTTAATTTATTTTGCAAGGCTAACTTAACCTGGGTCATTTCTTGCTTATGCTTCTGAAAATAATAAGCAAAACTTAAACTGTTTCCCAAGGTTGGTATGAGGTAACCACTGATCAATTCCTTATCATTTAAGAAAACTCTAATATTATAACCAACCACTGTGAAGAGTAATCACTGCTTTCTCACTATATAAGCTGCTTTATAACCCCTGAGCCTCATTCCATTTCTTGGTTTTGAGTGCTCTTGGTTTGCAGGGTTTTGGTGTGCACAAGAAACTTATACTAATCACTACTTTGGTAATTCATTGGTTTTTCTACTACTTCTAAACTTTTGACAACGTACTCCCCCCCCCCCCATCTCTTCTACTCTGTTTACAGTAAAACCTCTCTAAAGTGTGGTCTGTACCTGGTGTCTCTTACCATTTTCTTTCACCCTGGCCACTCCACTAAACAGTTCTTGTCAAGTTGATAAATGCACTTTTCATTCTTCATCTTATTTGACTGTTCAGCAGCATTTGACCCAAGTGATTTCTTCTTCTCTAAAATACATTCACAAAAAATAATAAATAAATAAATAAATAAATAAATAAATAAATAAAACTTTCATTTAGCTTCCAGAATACATCTCTTTCCCCCCCCCCCCCCCTCCCCCCAACCTCTTTCTTCTTTCTTTCTCTTTTCCACCTACCTCACTGGCTGCTCCTTCTCATCCTCCTGATTCCTCATCACTCAGAATTCTACTTCTTTGTGTATGCCAGGACTCAGTGCTTGTATACCTCTCCTCTATCCATTCTTTACTTGTGGGGATTTTATCTAGTTTCATCACTTTGCAAGCAATCTATACGCTGATGTATCCCTATTTTTTATGTCTACCCCATGCCTCACTTTCGAACTTCAGACTCATACCCAGCTGTCTATTCAACATATAGACAACTGGTTATATAAACAGCCTTAATGTGTCCAAAAGTAAACTCTTGATATCCTCCCCCTAACTTGCTTTTCTTGCCAGTCTTTTCTATTTCAGTATATGTGGCAATTTCTTCATTTTCAGTTGCTTATGAAATCTTGGAAATCATTTTTAACTCTTTTATTCTCTCTCCTTTTTTAAGAATAGGCTCTTGGTCCAACATTAAGGCTAAACTCATGACCCCAAGGTCAAGAGTCCCATGCTCTACCAACTGAGCCAGCCAAGTGCCCCCTTGTTTTTTATTCTTATATCACCTATCCTACCTTTTAAGAAACCCTTTGTTCTATCTTCAAAATATATCTAGAGATTATCTATGTTCTACCTCTTTCCTGGGCCAACGGCTTGTCATTGCCTGCTTGGATTTTTTTTAATTTATTTTTTAATGTTTATTTATTTTTGACAGAGAGAGAGAGAGAGAGAGAGACAGAGCATGAATGGGGGAGGGTCAGGGAGAGAGGGAGACACAGAATCCGAAGCAGGCTCCAGGCTCTGAGCTGTCAGCACAGAGCCCGACACAGGGCTCAAACCCACAGACTGCAAGATCCTGACCTGAGCCGAAGTCTGACACTCAACCAACTGAGCCACACAGGTGCCCCCGCTTGGATTTTTACAAGATCCTCTTATCTGGTTTCTCAGCTTCCACCCTTGCTCCACTGAAATCTATTCTCAAAACAGGAGCTGGGGTGATCATTTTTTAACATTTAACATTTTTTAACATTTAACATTTTTTAACGTTTATTTATTATTGAGAGGCAGAGAGACACAGAGTGTGAGCAGGGGAGGGGGCAGAGAGAGGGGGAGACACAGAATCCAAAGTAGGCTCCAGGCTCCGAGCTGTCAGCACAGAGCCCCACGCGGGGCTTGAACTCACAAACTGTGAGATCTTGACCTGAGCCAAAGTTGGTTGCCTAATCAACTGAGCCACCCAGGTGTCCCATGGGGTGATCATTTTAAACGGTCATGTCACCCTTCTAAACAAAACTCTCCTATAACCTCCCATTTCATGAAGAATAAAAAAATTCTTAAAGATGGTGCTCTAACGGGAACAAAACATAAGAGACTCTTAAATATAGAGAGCCAACAGAGCATGCACCAGTGTGAGCAGGAAAGGAGCAGAGAGAGTGGGAGAGAGGGAATCCCAGGCAGGTTCTGCACTGCTAGCACAGAGCCCGATGCCAGGCTCGAACTCACAAACCGTGAGATCATGAGCAGAAACCAAGTCGGAAGCTTAGCAAACTGAGCCACCCAGGCGCCCCCAGAAATGTACTTTTGCACACTTGTTGTTGTTCACTCTACACCCCCCCCTCCACCTAATTCCTATTGATCCTTTTAATCTCACTTAGATGTCAATTCCTCTAGAAAGCCTTCACTGACATACCCTACTCTCTTCCTGCCAACTCTGAAGAAAAGGTAGGGAAGGATTGTGCAGATGTAGATAAACTGAGAAGTTTAAAGAAATTCAACTTCTCAGTGCACCTGGGTGGCTCAGTTTGTAATGCCCCCGATTTCGAATCCGAGAGACCACCAAGGAGCCAATACCGATGCAAACGCACCAGGGTTTATTTGCAAGCTCGAGCTTGGGCCCAAGTATACCCGACACAGCGGAGCAGGGACTTGGACCCCTAGGTTAAGAGGCGTAGCAGTTTTATAGGGGCCAGTGGCCAATGAGATTGTAACACACACAGAAAGTTGCATAGTCATGTTAGTCCACACGCAGGTGGCCAATTGAATTACAATTTACCCTATAGTAACTGTTTGAACTAGCCTATCACTCTGGTCAGAATTGGCACGCAAGTTTGGCGGGCAAAAGGCGGGGTTTACACTCTTTGGCGGTTAGGGGTTCCGCGTTCCTATATGAGCCGGTTTCCAGTAAGGGTGTGCTCAGCGGCTTGACTAGGGTGGGGGAGTGTCTTAAGCAATAAGTAGGTCATGTGGGGGTTATACATGAGATGGTGGGTGTAGCACAAAATGGAGTTAGTCTTTCTCTGCTTGTCCAGGGGTAGGGGGTTTTTGTTAAATTCCTTGGGTCCCACAAGTTAAGCATCTGATTCTTGATCTCAGCTCATATCTTCGTCTCAGGGTCGGGAGTTCAAGACCCATGTTGGGCTCCTTGCTAGGTGTGAATGAAGCCTACTTAAAAACAATAATAATAGGGCACCTGGGTGGCTCAGTCAGTTAAGCGTCTGACTCTTGGTTTCAGCTCAGGTCATGATCTCACAGTTCATGGGTTCAAGCCCCACATCAGACTCTGTACTGAAGTGTAGAGCCTGCTCAGGATTCTCTCTCTCTCCCTCTTTCTTCCCCTCTCTCCCTCACATGCTCTATCTCTCTCGAAATAAATAAACTTAATAAAAATATCTTTAAAAATAACAAAATAAAGAAATTAAACTTTGAAATGAAATTAGAAAACTGTAGTCAAGATCTCTTTAAATCATGGCTGACATTCTTTAAGAATTTTATAAAATCTCTTAAGCCTCATGGACCTGAAGTATAGAGGAAAGATCATGAGCTTTAATGTCAAAAAAGCCTGAATTCAAATTCCACTTCACCTCTCCTTTGGGCAGTTACTTAAAAGCTAATAGAACTTCTACCCTATGTGTTATTTTTGGCTTTCAAATAGATAGGATGCTTTCTAAGGGAAAAGGTCTGTGACTTTGAGCAAGTATTTGTCTCTTTCTGGGCATTGAAGAAGCACACAAAGATGAGCTATTAACATCTGTGATTTACCCATATCTATGTCTGTTAGCTTTGGTTTATTTCTCCCATTGTGATCAGCAATAAAACCTTTGTTATGGAAAGAGCCTGCCTAGGAAATAAAGAAAGGAACTGGAACCACAGAGGAGCACAAAGTGTCAGCAGCCCTAAATAGGAAAGGTTTAAATTGGATTTGAGATTGGCATTAATGGTTAAATTGGATTTTTCCTCTGTATAACACAGTGATTAAGAGCATAGATTTCAGAGCCTGACAGACCTGAGTCTTAATGTGTGACTATGATACCTAATAGTTTGTGACCCTGGCAAAGTTATTTAATACCTCACAATTTCTGTATCCATAAAATGGAATAATTGTCACCGTTGTTATAAGGTTGTTGCAAGGCTTAACTGAGAAAATACACATAAAAAGGTTTAGCATAGTGCTTACCTTGATATACTTTCCAGTTACATTGGAATTCCAAGTCAGTCATTGGAATCTATCGAGTAACTAGTAGTATTTGAAATTATAGACCCCTTCCAATAGTACTTGGCATATAGTGTTAATTGATTGACCCCAAAACCTAAATTATGGTTGATTTAGTCTCATAGGTCTTTAAAGGGGAAATCTTTAAATCCACTGCTAATATCCACTAATAATAATGTGCTTTATTTCATGAATCAGTTTCAAAGGGATTTTGATTATACCTTTGCTTTGCATTGAAAATCATTAGTACTAATTTTACAAAATAGCAAAAGTTCTACAAATAGTGGAGATACTAGTGTCAAAACAGTGTCTAGGTTTAATCTACAAGTTCCTCTATGTCTTATGATTTGAGGCAAGTCATTTGATCTCTTTAGGCTTCCCTTCATCTGTAAAGGTAGGGAATAATTATCTTTCCTTACAAGATATTTGAGAGTTAAATGCAGTACTTGGCTCATCATTCATAGTATCGGCAGTTTTGAAGGGTTTTGTTTAAGGCCAAATTGATGAGACTGAGAATTAGGTAAAAGATGTTTTTGGAAACCCTTTAATTTCCATATTCAAATATGACAATCACATTCTAGGTATGTAATTGAAAATGGTTCCTTTTATAATGTATATTAATGTGAAGTGACAGGAGAGCTAAGGTTTTTTTTGTTTTGTTTTGTCTTCCAATCCCTGTGCCCAAAGTGGTGCTGAGCCAGCCAGGCACCTGAGCTAAGAGTTTTTGTTGTTCTTCTTAGCTGTTAGTAGTCATATCCCAAGTCAAGAAGGGCTACTCATTAGAGATGGTCCTTGACTGAGTCATTGCAAGATGATTTTGAGCAGCTGTCTTACTGAAGGCATGGGAGTAAGCCATTCGTTTGCAGCATCTGGCTATTGGTGTCGTTTCCCCAAACTTGTTCTAAAGGCTTACTTCTGAAAGCTAAGAGCTCACTGTGGGTACTCCCAGCCTAGGACTTGCTCTTTCATAGGCTGGAGCCTGTGTAAAGACTAAATTCTGAGACTGCATTAGAATCTTAAATTATAAGAACAAAAATTCATGTGAGTGCTCATGGTTTCTACCATTCATCCCCTCCTCTCAATTCAAGGAGTTAATGGAGTTAGAACAATTCATTGGACTCTTAAAATGCAGATTAATGGGGAATAGAAGATGGAAGGATAATGGGAAGAAAGGAGGAATTCAGTCAAGAGAGATTGGGTCAACCTACATAATAAAAACTGTGACAAAGGGTGAGGGAGGGGGAAGGGTGGAGTAAGGTTTTACAATTTTTCCTTTTTGAAGTTATAAAACTTTAAAAAAAAAACCTGTCATCCTAACACAGCTAATCTCATATTTGTATATTAGTGAAGCAATCGTATTTATTTTGACCATTCATTAACGATTCTATAGCATTCTAACACTAACGCTGCCCTAGAACATCATCCTCAGGGACAATCTCCACTTCTGTGACCATTTAGTGCATTCTTTTCTGTAACATTCACTTGATGCTTAATCACATAATGCCCAAAATCTAAGAAATCTCATGCTATTATGTAACAATATGGTGGGGAGGAGAGGCCTACTGGATTGGAAGTCTGGAAATAAGAATCGTAGCGCACAGTCTGTCACTGGCTTCCTGTGTGACAGACAAGCTCGTTTTATTTAAGACCGTTTCTTCAACTACAAAATGAGTTTCTGAAACTGAAATAAATAACTAAGGCTTCTTTCTGGCTTAAACCTTGTTTTTTGGTAATCTCCCTCATTAAATACTCTTAATATACATTATATCAGTTAATTATCTCAATAGTTGTGTGAATGAATGTCAACCCAGATATTATGTTCTCTAGGAAGTCTTCTTGGGGTTGTGTAATGGGTACCCAGTTTGGATTGTGATCTCTGTGCCTCTATAATAAGCACTGTGGACTGGCCTGTAATGCAATTTAAAATAACATTTATATGCTTAATATTTCCTCTCCACAAAACTGTAAGTTTCCTGAGGGATTTATGAATTATATAAACTCCAACACTTAAACAGTACCTAGCACAGGTATTTAATGAAATGAATGAATGGAGTTCCATCCAGTACTAGAAACTTGTGCAATAAAACCACTGGTAAGCCATTGCTACAAGTTAATAACTAAGGAATCTGTATCTTGCATTAAAGCAAATAGTTTAGAAATAAAGTAGACAAGACACGCTTTACATAAAATTTATAACATTTATTTAGGCAAAAAAAAAATTCCCAAAACAAAACTCTGTACACACAACATTAATACCTAAGTGATGTCCTGATTTAAAATATAGCATGATTCATGTACAGAACACTCCCATTCATCTGGCCACAGTGAGAACAGTGCCTTCAGTCCAGAGAATTTGAGAGCCTTGGAAATGTATACACATTACATTTCCCAATGAATTTTTCATATCCTTTGAAAGGAGTTAAACTCTTCCATCGAAATTTAAGCAAAAGATAGCTTTTCTCTCATAAGTCCGTGGGAATTTGACAGTGGGAATTCTACAAAAGTCAAGGATTTTAAGATTTTAAAATTTTATTCTTGCAGATTATCTCAGTATAAATCTTGACATTAACATCATCCCATTTTTAAAGAAAAAAATGCTTTCAACAATTTCTTGCTTTTATGAAAGTGTATCTCAGCTTTCATTAGCTAAGTAGCTTCTTGCTTCTAAGCTGATTAAAATAAGCTTAAAAGAACCCATTTGAACAGTTTCCCCAAAAGTAAGTTCGAAATTACGCTAATAGTATTAATGAACTAGATTTATGATTTTCCATAGAGTAATTTTGATAAATTTGGATTTTCTAAATATTCTTAATAGCCATTCTATCTAGCTCTAAAGTTTGGTTGTGCCATCCAAATGAACTTCGCTTCATCCAGAGAAATGAGAAATAGCACTGACTTTCCCATAATTTACCCAAAAATATTGGCTGAGGGGAGAAACAGAGAAAGCTCTTTCTCAGGCTACCCATCAGTTAATATAGAATGTCTTAGGTTAAGATTTGGAAACTAAAGAATGCATAATTAGGAGTGTACCGTGTCATGCAAAGTCTATCAGATACTAAAAAAGATAAAGCAATTACTCATTTAAAGCACATTGAGCAAATTCCTATCATACTGCTATTCTCATCACTGGATGAAGGGTTGGATTTGCATTATTCCTAAAGTAAACAGTACATGAGTTAACACTTAAAATGAAAAATGTGTCAATACAAAGCAAATGGTAAAGATTAAACATCCAATATCCACACAATCATTTGAAACTGCTACAACGGATTCGAGAGGGAAACCGTAAGTTTGCAAACTTCTCTACAGGCTGCCTTAGAACACTACTCTGAGGCCCTATCCATATAAAGTTCCCAAATAAGTAACATACAGATAAAACTGCCCATATCAGCTGACATTATGATACTGCCTTTAATTTACACCTTCAGTTTAATAATACTGTTTATTCCAAAATAAAAGTTGCGCAATGAACAAATACTGTAAACATGGCATTAGAGAGGGCAGGAAAGGGGTGGGTTTTCCCTGCTACTCATGACCTCTTTTCAATCTCAGGTATTGGCTGCAGGTTGTTCTATGAGGGCGCCATGCATTTTAAAACACTAAGCCAAAACCATTGTTCATTAATGTATCGTAACTGAGAACATAAAATATATTTTCATTAAAACGTGCTCCAAAGGGCTAGAAGAAGGCCCAATCTTATCTTGACACATGGCATAATTAAATATACAGCTAAATGAAAGTGACTAGGGAGGAAAAGGGCCAACTCAAAAGGTCTCAATAGTAAGAACAACTTCTTAGGCTTGATAGATTTGATGTTTTTAAACACGAATCTTTGAAGTTTGCAAACAAAAGAGATCATGAAATTCAATTCCTATAGCACCCTTTTATGGCGATTCACCTCCACCTTAGGTAATTAAGTTGACTAGTGCCACTAACTGGCATTTCTGTCCAGGGGTAAAGAGCAGCAATATTTAAGGTCAATTCCTAGAACTGTGGGTCTGATACGATTTTTCAAATCCTCAATTAAGATCAGTAACCACTGAGTCCTTGGCCAGAGAGTAAACTAACTCCTTATTACTACTTGATTTATGTTTCTTTTCAACTGCCAAAAGGAAAAAATGATTTTTTAGAGTGTAAAGACCACGAGCAAAACTTATTTGATGTAAAGAACAAGATGCCTGATTTCTGCTTTAATTTTAGACTGTTCTTGTTTTACTCAATGATACCAACATGCATCATTATACTCTAAAAAAGTCTAATTCCATTTCCTTTGGTAGATCTAAACCTTGCTGCTGCTTGTGGACTGATGTAGTGATATTTTACAATATCTGAGTGCACCAGTGATTTGAGCAATGAGTGGTTCAGCCCTAGTCTAAATTGTGCTTGAAACAGCACCTCTAAGCCACTGAAGAGGTAACCCTTGAAGGCACCAAGTACTGTTACATTCTACTATACGCATGTAAAAGATAGGCCTAATTAATAGATTCTAACTGTAGACACAGGCCAGTTATGCCTCATAATTTCAATATATACATCTACTATATTTTAGCCAGATTCAAGACCTTACAGACAATTCTGTGCCTTAGTTAGATACACAATTTTAAGAACCATCCCAACCACAAAGGCACTACAATTTTTATATATGGGATGTGAGCAATTATTTTGCTTTTAAGACTCAGAAATATCCCACCATTACCAATGTTCAAAGTAGTAAATTTAAAACAAATTTTCAGTATTTTTAAGTCTTAATCTATCAAGTTATTCTGAGCAATGAAGGGAGTTATTGTTTTCTGTACATTGTTAGCTTTCTGAAAACAATTTGTAAAGATAAAAACCCAAGCCTAGCCTAATAAGGAACACATACTTTTGCTTCAACAGGACAGAAGAGACACTTGAAGCCAAACTTCTCAAACAGGCTTTTCCCTAACTATGCAAGCTAAGAGGCCTGGAGATAGTCAAAATAGCTAGCGATTTCCAAGCTAGTGCAGGCCGGCCTATTTTCTACATTTTGCCTTAGACATTAAAATCTAGGAAAAAGGGGGAAAGCTAAAAGAATCTTCCATTTCCCCTGAAATAGACAATCCGTGAACATTTATCTTGTGCCTATAAAAATTCCTTAAACCAATTAAGTCAGAAGTAATCCACAATATAATATGGTTTTTAATGGTTCTAAATAACTCTTTTCTTTTAGTTTAAGTTTTCATCCCTGCGAAGGAGTATGAAATAATTCAAGTATGATTTTTGTGATAGTGGTATGAAATATGTATGTCAAAAATGCTATCAGCACACTAATAAGCCAGCTCCTTTCTAAATAAAAATGCCTCTGAATAATCACCATAATTTAAACATACCATTTTAAATCTCTATTGAAAACAGTTTAGCCATCTATGGAAAAAAATGCAGTCATCTGAAATTGTGATTAACCTCATTCACAAACTAAAATTTTAAATGGAAATTAAATTTCTTGGTGACTTGCTGCCTCCCAGCTGCCATTATTGATATAATGATAATTGACTCTTTACTCTGCTGTAACAGGTATCTCAAAAGGAAAGGCAATTGTCTAAAAAATAACCCATCAAAAAATATTTCCTTTTACACGCTACATCTAGAACCATTGTATTTAACAACAGTCTAATGCTTCTCATTCATTTTTGGCAGTGAGGTGTGGACATCTTTCTCCAACATGAGAACATTAAGATACATGTATTTTGAAAAAAAAGAAAGAAAGAAAATTTAACTTCTTGTGACAAAATTTACTGTTGTTAAGTGTATTTAACTGAGCAGGTAATACCGTGTGTAGTCTCTATGTCACTGAATAAAATGACTTTGAAATAGAGGGAAAATAATGGTCGGTTTTAACAAGAGACAATTTTATAAAAATTCACATTTTCACAATAGTATGACTTATAGAGATTCAGACAATTAATCTTTAACACAGAATGTTGTAATATTTTACACTGTGATGTCCCGGGAAATATTTCTAGAGAGTAACCAGCAGTCTGTGTAGGAAGCAGCAGCCCATGCTTCCAGGAATAAATATGAAGAATAAGCTACTGCTTACTGCCTCAGAAGAGGTGGGCTCCAGGATAGCCTGTCCCAGTTTAAAAACTGTATTGTAAGAGCAGACCTTTCTCTAGTTCCTTATTTCTTTTCCCCTTAATAGTTTTCTTTCCAATATATTTTTTCTGCCATCCACCCAAGCTCCAGTTGGTGAGTAGCTTTCAAACAGGACTTGGATCTCCGCTCTTTCACACTAAGAAGGACATCTTATAAAAGGTACACAGAGAAGAAAGCCATTTTATACAGAAGCAGTATAAAACTTACAACTGAAGCAGTGCCAGAAATCAGGTTAACAGCTTATCTGAAACTGCAAATTGATTGGAAGGGACTTTAAGATCAGAAAAGTCTGGCTTAAGGGTTCGTGCAAACTTTATCATAAAACTGTAGAATTTCAAGCACAGGTAAGTTCAAACACGGAAAGATGTGGAAAATTTCCTAAAAGGCAATGATGAAGGAACAGATCCTTCTTGCCTCAGAAGTTAAAAATCACAAGACAAATTAGAGACTGTTCACATGGGCAGTACTTTACACCGTCAATCCCAAACTGATCTTATGACTCTTGTCATAGAAACCCCTAAAACATCACAGAGGGGAAGATATTCCAAATAAGCCTATCACAAAAAGGATTCCTGTGATTCAGTTATTCAATTACTTATGGCTATCAATTTAGCCTAGCCTGGGGCTGCTTTTTACAGGGAGGTGGTCTCCCATGGCGCACAATGTGTTTTTCTAAGCTGTCTAGAATGGCCACAGCAATCTGTTGGACATGGGGATCCGTCTGTTCATGTTCTTTGATGTTGTATAAATGCTGCAATCCTCCTTCCTCAATCAGCATGCTGCAATACCTTGAGGCTGAAAGAGGAGAAAGAGCTTTTCTTAAAACGCTTAAAAAAAATTATTCTACACACAAAAAAGTTCTTTTTGTCACTTAAATTTGAGCTATTTTTTAATTCTTTTTTTTGAATTTTATTTTTCATTTTTTAAAATTTACATCCAAATTAGGTAGCATATAGTGCAACAATGATTTCAGGAGTAGATTCCTGAGTGCCCCTTACCCATTTAGCCCATCCCCCCTCCCACAACCCCTTCAGTAACCCTCAGTTTGTTCTCTATATTTATGAGTCTCTTCTATTTTGTCCCCCTCCCTGTTTTTATATTATTTTTGCTTCCCTTCCCTTATGTTCATCTGTTCTGTGTCTAAAAGTCCTCATACGAGTGAAGTCATATGATTTTTGTCTTTCTCCGACTAATTTCACTTAGCATAACACCCTTCAGTTCCATCCACATAGTTGCAAATGGCAAGATTTCATTCTTTTTGATTGCCGAGTAAAACTCCATTGTGTGTATATGTGTGTGTGTATATATATATATATATATGTATATATATATATATATACACATACATACCACATCTTCTTTATCCATTCATCCATCGATGGACATTTGGGCTCTTTCCATACTTTGGCTATTGTTGATAGTGCTGCTATAAACATGGGGGTGAATGTGTCCCTTCGAAACAGCACACCTGTATCCCTTGTGGTAAATGCCTAGTAGTGCAATTGTTGGGTTGGAGGGTAGTTCTATTTTTAGTTTTTTGAGGAACCTCCATACTGTTTTCCAGAGTGGCTGCACCAGCTTGCATTCCCAAAATTTGAGCTATTTTTGCTACTGTCTACTAATACATGCTAAACCTTGATAAATACCTCTGTAATGATATGTCTACACTGCAAGGCTCCACACATAACAATGATTCTCTAATTCATATATATATACAATTCTCATATTCATATATGTATGGTTCTCTTATCAAGGCTACCAGAGCTATGGGTGGGGGGATTGGTTCCTCACATCCACAAGTCTCTATGTGGAAAGAAAGGGCAGTAGAAAACTTAGACGTTTAAACCAACCCTCTTCCTCCTTTCCTTATACTTTAACTGGGACAGATGAAATAATGGAGGCATATGGAAATTTTAAAACAGTTATATGGAAAAGCATAGACAATTACTTTAGACATGGTAAAAGAAACATTTGCATGTCCTTAAAAAAAAAAAAAAAGAAAAGAAACATCTGTATGTTCTTAGACTCAAAGTTTGATTAAAGTACCTTTCCATGTGGAAGGCTGTACGTTGGTTGGCTAAGTTGAATAGGTTTCTCCCATGTGTTTTATACAAAAAAAAATGAAATGGATAAACCATTTTTTTACCAAAAATAAATAAATAAAAATCATAACCTTAAAGCATAGGCAATCTGGAAAAGAAAACTTGTTTGATCCCAAATCATAGGTAAGATAGGTGCTATTACACTTTTATGCATTTCCTATATATTTAAAAAAAATTTAATGGCATTCATATTGTACATGTAATTTTCTTTTAAAATATTTTCTTTGCCTTGTTTTTAAGTATTTCTTCTTTTTATATATACCACTTTTAAAAGTATTTTTAGTTTTAGTCATATTTATTAAAGTATAATTTACACACAGTAAAATATACCCAATTTAATCTATAATTTGATGAGTTTTGGCAAATGTATACACTTGTATAACCACCACCACAATCAGAATATAGAATAAAAAAAAAAAAAAAAAGGTTCCTTGTGCACCTCTGCAATCCCCTCTGCAGCCTCACCTAGGCAACCACTTCTCTAATTTCTATGATATTGACTTTTGCTTGGTCTAGAACTTCAAGTAAATAGGACCATACAGTATGTATTCTTTTGAGTCTATTTTTGCTCAGCATGGCTTATTTAAAAATTTTTATTTTAATGTTTATTTTTGAGACAGAGCACGAGTCGGGGAGGGGCTGAGAAGGAGAGGGAGACACAGAATCCCAAGCAGGCTCCAGGCTCTGAGCTGTCAGCAAAGAGCCCCATGCAGGGCTGGAACTCACCCCCTCAGCCTGACTTGAGATGTGTCCATATTGCTATGTATATGTGGTAGTGTTTTTTGTTTTTTTTTTTTTTAAGTATTTTTAAAATTTGAATATTAGGAGGTGCCTGGGTGACCCAGTTAAGTGTCTGACTTCAGCTCAGGTCATGATCTCAGATTTTGTGAGTTCGAGCCCCACATCAGGCTCTCTGCTGTCAGTGCAGAGCCTGCTTCAGATCCTCTGTCTCCCTCTCTCTCTCTGCCCCTCCCCGGCTGTCTTTCTCTCTCTCAAAAACAAATAAACATTAAAAAAAATAATAAAACAAAATAAACAGGGGTGCCTGGGTGACTTAACCAGTTAAGTGTCCAACTCTTGATTTTGGCTCAGGTCATGACCTCACTGTTGTGAGTTCAAGCCCCATGTTGGGCTCTGTGCTGGGCATGGAGCCTGCTTGAGATTCATTCTCTCTCTCTCTCTCTCTCTCTCTCTCTCTCTCAAAAAAAGAAGAAAATAATAAAAAAATAAAGTATTAAGTATTTTAAGTAAATATTCTATTGCATTGACTATACTACGTATTTTTTTTAAATCTTTTTTTTTTTTTTTAATGTTCATTTTTTGAGAGACAGGACATGAGCAGGGGAGGGGGAGTGAGGGAGAGGGACAGAGAGAGAGACAGAGGATCTGAAGCAGACTGTGCACTGAGATGGAAAGCCCAAAGCAGGGCTCAAACTCACAAAACATGAGATCATGACCTGAGCCGAAGTAGGATGCTTAACTGACTGAGCCACCCAGGAGCCCAACATAAGTATTTTTGTGGACTTTCTGTTTCAGTGATCTTGAGGAAATACTTAGAATGCTGGGCAAATGCTAAATGTGCGCTTAACATTATAAGAAATCATCAAGCTGTTTTCTAACATGGTTGCATAATTTTTTCATTGTTCTAAATGTTTATTTATTCTGAGACAGAGAAAGAGAGAGAAACTGGGGGAGGGGCAAAGAGAGAGGGAGAGACAGAGAATCTCAAACAGGGTCCCCACTGTTAGCTCAAAGCCTGATGCAGGGCTCAAACTCACAAACCATGAGATCATGACTTGAGCCAAAATCAAGAGTTGATGTGTAACTGAATGAGCCACCCAGGCGCCCCAAAAATGGCTGTATAATTTTTCAATCTGATCAGTAATGAATGAGAAAGCTGTTTCACATTCTTGCCAACACTTGCCATCATCCATCTTTTTGTTTATAGGCAGCCTTTTTAGTAGGCATAAACTAGTGTCTCATTGTGGTGTTATTTAATTTTTAAATGTTTGTTTAATTTGAGAGAGCAAGAGCGAGTGGGGGAGGGGCAGAGAGAGAGGGAGAGAGAGAATCCCATACAGGCTCCACACTGACAGCACAGAGCTCAAACCCACAAACCCAGAGATTATGACCTGGGTTGAGATCAAGAGTCTGACACTTGGGGCACTTGGGTGGCTCAGGTGGTTAAACGTGACTTTGGCTCAGGTCATTGTCTCATGGTCTGTGGGTTCGAGCTCTGTGTCAGGCTCTGTGCTGACAGCTTAGAGCCTGGAGCCTGCTTTGGATCCTGTGTCTCCCTCTCCCTGCCCTTCCTCTACTCGCTCTGTGTCTCTCTTTCAAAAATACATAGACATTAAAAAAGAAAGATTAAAAAAAAAAGTCACTTAACTGACTGAACCACCCAGGCACCCCTCATTGTGGTTTTAATTTGTATTTCTCTAATGACCAATGATGTTGAGCTTCTTTTCATGTGCTTATTGGCCGTTCACATGATCTCTTTGTAGAAAGTCTAGTTAGTCCTTTGCCCATTTTTAAACTGGGTTATTTTTATCATTGAGTTGTAAGAGCTCTTTATATATTCTGAAAACATGTCCCTCTATCAGATATATAACGTGCAAATATTTTCAACCTTTCTGTAAATTGTCTTTTCACTTTGTTGATGGTGTCCTCTGTAAATTGTCTTTTCACTTCCTTGATGGTGTCCTTTGAAGCACAAAAGTCTTCATTTTTTTAATTAAATCCAATTAAACTAGCTTTTCTGTCACTTAAGCTTTTGGTGTCCTAAGAAGCTACTGCTTAATCCAAGGTTATAGTGATTTATATCTATGTTTTCCTCCTAAAAATTTTATATGCTTATGTAGATGTAGATGTAGCTCTTACATTTAGGTCTAGAATCCACTTTGAGTTAGTTTTTAATGTTGTTTTTTTTTTTTTAATTTATTTTTTGAGAGAGTGTGTGCAAGTGGGGAAGGGGCAAAGAGAGGGGAACAGAAGATCCAAAGCGGGCTCTGCACTGACAGTAGCAAGCCCGATGTGGGGCTCAAACTCACAATCTGGGAGATCGTGACCAGAGCCGAAGTCGGGCACTCAACTCACTGATCCACCTAGGCGCCCCTTGAGTTAATTTTTATATACAGTATGAAGTAAGGAATCAGATTCTTCTTTTACATGTGCCTACTCAGTTTTCCCAGCACTGTTTGTTGAAAAAATGACTCCTTCCCCATTAAATTGTCTTAGCACCCATGTCAAAAATAAATTTTGGGGGTTATTTCTGAACTCTCAATTCTAATGCATTGATATATATGTCTGTCCTAAGGATGTTGAACATCTTTTCATGTGCTTATTTGCCATCCATTAATCTTCTTTGGTAAAGGATCTGTTCAACTCTTTTGTCCATTTTCTCTTCACTTGTATTGTTTTCTTATTAAGTTTTGAGAGCTTTCTTTCTTTCTTTTTCTTTTTTTTTTTAAAGAAGATTTTATTTTTAAGAAATCTCTACACCCAACACAGGCTCAAAGTCACAACCCCAAGATCAAGAGGCGCACACTCCCCTGGCTGAGCCAGCCAGGTGCCCCGAGAACTCTTTATAAAAGTTTTGAATACCTATGCTTTATCAGACATGTGATTTGCAAATACTTTGATCCAGTATGTGTACTGGCTTTTGATTCTTTTAACAGTATCTTTCAAAGAACAGAAGTCCTTAAGTTCGATCAAGGGCAATTTAGCTATTTTTTTTCCTTTGTAGATCATGCTTTTGTGCATATTTAAGAAATCTGCAGGGTGGCTGGCTGGTTTGGTCGGTAAAGCAAGCAACTCTTGATCTCCAGGTTGTAAGTTCGAGCCCCACATTGGATTGTAGAGATTACTTAAAAAATATAATCTTAAAGAAAAAAAAAAGAAATTTGCCTAACATCAAGTCACAAAGATTTTTTGTTTTCTTCTAGAGCCTTTTTTTAAGTTTGTTTATTTATTTATTTTGAGAGACAGAGCACGTGCACATGGGGGGCAGAGAAAGAGGGAGAGAGAAAATCCCAAGCAAGCTCTGCACTGTCAGTGCAGACTATGACAAACACGGGGCTTGAACTCAGAAACCACTGAGATCATGACCTAAGCCGAAACCAAGAGTCAGACACTTAACCCACTGAGCCACCCAGGTGCCCCTCTTCTAGAACTTCTTTTTTCTTTTTAACGTTTATTTATTTTGAGAGAGACAGAGTACGAGTGGAGAAGGGGCAGAGAGAGAGGGAGAATTCCAAGTAGGCTCCACTTAGCGCAGAGCCCGACACAGGGCTCAGACTCATGAAACCGTGAGATCATGATTTGAACCAAAATCAAGAGTTGGATGCTTGACTGACTGAGCCACCCAGGCATGTCTTCTAGTACTTTTAAATAGTTTCTTGTTTCATATGTAGGCCTATGATCAATTAAGAGTTAATTTTTGGGGGTGTTTGGCTGGGTCAGTTGGAAGATCATGAGACTCTTGACCTTGAGGTCATGAGTTCAAGCCCCACTCTGGGTGTAGAGGTCACAACCACCCAATCAATCAATCAGAGTTAATTTTTATATAGAGTCCAAGGCAGAATAAGCTCACTTTTTTTTTTTTTTCCTAAAGTAGGCTCCATGCCTAAAGTGGGGCTTTTTTTAAAGTAGTTTTTAATTTATTTTTTATTTTTTGTAGTAATCTCTACATCCAATGTGGGGCTGCTCAAACTCACAACTCCAAGATCAATAGTTGCTCTTCCAATTGAGCCAGCCAAGCACCCCTCACTTTTTTTTGCATCCAGAGATCCAGCGGTTGTAGCTGGATTTGTTGTAGCACCGTTTGTTGAAAAGATTATCATTTCTTTATTGAATGCACTTTAAACTTACGTCAAAAATTAATCAACCATATATGTCTAGGCCTATTTTTGTATTCTCTATTCTGGTCCACTGTACCTTTGCCTATTTCTATGCCTGGACTTGCAACTGGTGTCTGAAGTGAAGGCAGTCTTGTGGGACTAACCCTTAACCTATGGGATCTGACACTGTCTCCAGGTAAATGTCAGAATTGAATTCAATTTGTAGTATGCACAGATGCTGTCTGCTGAGAACTGGAAAACTGCTTGGTGGAGTGTGGAAAAAAACATGTGTTAGAATTGATGTCAGAAGTGGGGTTTGAGGGGTGCCTGGGTGGCCTAGTTGGTTAAGGTATCTGACTCTTTTGGCTCACGTCATGATCTTGCTGTTCATGAGTTCGAACCCTGCATTGGGTTCGGCACCATCTATGCAGAGCCTGCTTGGAATTTTCTCTCTCCCTTTCTCTGCCTCTCCCATCTCGCATGTGCTCTTTCTCTCCCTCAGAATAAAAAAAAAGAAAAAAAAAAGGAAAAAAGAAATGGGATTTGCTATAATGGCTGTGGCTCATAAAAATATGTGGTTTGGGAAGAGAAAAGATGAAAGAGGGATGAAAAACCTCTGATTCCAGAGTAGCCAGGTATTCACCATGATATGGAGTAGCAGCTGAGCTGCAATCAGTTACTAAAGGTAAAAGTTGCCAACAGAATTTAGAGATGGATCTAAACCTTACCAGCAACTGCTTGTGGCAGTGGTTAGGCAGATTAATCAAGATAAAAGGGCCAGGATTCCTTGGCATGACCCCTCACTGGGGACTCAAAGCCTTTCAGGTAAGGCTGGGTAAATTGGTCAGGGAATGGAAAAGTTACCAAAATCCACTGGTGAAGCCCTAATGTGGGCTTATAATTAGATCGAGAGAAAATAAAAATGTGTGGGTTGAGGGGCACCTGCGTGGCTCAGTTAAGCGGCTGACTTCAGTTCAAGTCATAATCTCACAGTGTGTGGGTTCGAGCCCCACATTGGGCTCTGAGCCTGGAGCCTGCTTCAGATTCTGTGTCTCCCTTTCTCTCTGCCTCTCCCCCACTCACACTCTTTCGCTCTCTCGCTCTCAAAAAAAAAAATAAATAAAATAAACATTAAACAATTTTTTTAATGTATGGGTTGATGGAATTATGAAAGGTGGAATGTTTAGGGGCGCCTGGGTGGCGCAGTCGGTTAAGCGTCCGACTTCAGCCAGGTCACGATCTCGCGGTCCGTGAGTTCGAGCCCCGCGTCGGGCTCTGGGCTGATGGCTCGGAGCCTGGAGCCTGTTTCCGATTCTGTGTCTCCCTCTCTCTCTGCCCCTCCCCCGTTCATGCTCTGTCTCTCTCTGTCCCAAAAAAAAAAAAAAAACAAAAACAAAAACAAAAAAAACCATTGAAAAAAAAAAAAAAAAAAGAAAGGTGGAATGTTTAAACAGGTTTTATGTAAAGAAGCTGTGTTTCCTTTACCTGAATGTCTTATGGGAATGAGCATTATGTCTGGCTAGGGAACACTTCACCTACCTAGTAATATAAAGTCAAAATCTGTGGATGAAGTCCTAATGAAGGCTACAGTCAGGAATGTAATAGAATTAAACTAAAAGTTTGTAGGACAACTGGTATGGTTGAGTAGGCTTTATGTAAAGTGACTGTATTTCTTTTACTTGACTGTATTATAAGGATGGACATTTTATTTGACTAGGAAATGTTACTCCTACCTAACATTGTAAAACAGAAAGCATGTAAATCTACTCTTCAAGTAGACACGCTAAATGGGTGCCAGAAGCTTTCTTAAGCCTGTGCAGTGTAGAATATAGGCCGAAGTGCTGATAGGGACAAATTCTCTGTGCCTTACTTATGTGAAGAACAGACTGGGGCATTGGACTAGAGAATTTCCAACCAAGAGGCATTTACTACCTTGCTCTCTGACATTAACTGAAGCTACCTTATGACAGAAGGATTAAAAAATGATCTTAAAACCTGAAATATGCATGGTGTTCTGGGTGATGTCAGAGAAACACTCTAATGGGGATGGCAGTGCTAGGAGAGTTCCCTAGTGAAATGGAAATTGTTTATACAGGATAATGCTAACCTGGGGAATGCAAGGAGGGTATAATCATGGGCAGGAAGACTCTTTCTCCCTAGGACCCACTTTGAAACTGCACAAGGAGCTGCTACATTCTATCATCACTTGGACAGTACCTTGTAAACAGCTGTCCACTAGCCAACAAAGAGTTGCTTGGTTTGTGGACAGTAGTTCCAAGGTGAACAGACAACATCCTGTTTGAAAGGCCAGCACTCTAAAAAAGGTAAAAGCAAATGAGCTCTGTGAGCTGAACTGCATGCTGTTTTCCCAGCAGTGATTAAAGAATTGAAAAGTGATAAAAGGCTCTTGTTGGGTTTTTAATGACTTGAGGGCAGTGGTCAATGGCCTGAGCATACGGATGGGCACAAGGGCAATAGGAACAGAATTGAAGGGGTGCTCATATGAGACATGGCCCTATGGAAATCACTGTGGGAATCTGAAGAGTGCATTCTAGTAGGACATTTCAACGCCCATCAGAACTCCTTGTAGGTTCAGAAGATAACTGGAATAGACCAGCAGAAGAACGTGCCTGGGGTGGCCTGGGGTGGCCACATGGGTCCATGAAATAAGTGGATATGGAGATACTACAGCAATGCAGATATGGGCTGAATGTAGACATATGGCAATCTCTGAGGCACAAATTGCCAGCAAGAACGGTTCAGCCTGCCAGCAAAGGAGACAGACACTGTAGATGGCTATGTGGCAAATTCCCTGGGGGGAAAGGCCCTGATCATAGCTAGCAAGTCAGACTAGCACTGGTAGTCCTGGGGAGATACAGATGGGTCTTGACAGAAGTAGATACTGACTCTGGACTGGGCTTTGCTCAGACAGTGATAGATATGAATGCTTAGAATGCTATAGAGCAACCAAAACATAAGACATTGAAACAATTTGGACAGCCGACTGTCATTTCTTCTGATCAAGGAACATACTTTACAGTGTATAATGTTGATGGAGTTCAGGACACATTGCCCTAAAACATGGCTTCTTGGCATATTGACCATCCTAAGCTAAAGTTGTTTGAGAAAACAGCAGAAGCAGGAAGATTACTCTGACTTCCCTCCCTCACCCTTCTTCCCTGAAATAGGTCATAAAACGCCCATGTGAAAGGTACCCTCCTTGTACCAGGAAGAAGGAAGATATTTTATCACCAGAGACCTGGAATTGGGGGCTGAGAAATCTGTACAAACAAACTGTATTTAACTAACTCTTATTTTCCTAGCCACTTCTTCACCATTTACTACCCCTAGCCAAAACATCTTTGTCTTGTCAATTTTTCACAAATTTGTTTCTTTATCTAAAAGGTATAAAAGCTTCCTGCTCTGGTCACTTCAGGGCTTCATTCTTGTTTGAAGATTCCCACATATAAAACTTTGAAGTTTTAATAAAATTTGTATGCTTTTCTTCTGTAAATCTGTCTTCATCAGCTTAATTTTCAGGCCCATCTGCTCCCTCGAGGTAGCCACCTGGGTCCATGAAATGAGTGGATCTGGGGTACTGCAGCAATGCAGACAGAGGCTGAATCTAGACATTCTTCCTGCAACCTCTGAGGCACAAATTGGCAGAGGTGAGTAACACTTTTTCCTCCCTTCCAATGTCCAACAATGGGCAGAGAGAGATCTTCCTCAGGGTAACAGTTTCAAAGAATTGGAATGGGCAATTCATATATTGGTTGTTTTAAAAAGGGGGTGGGGGGCGCCCGGGTGGCTCAGTCGGTTAAGCGTCTGACTTCGGCTCAGGTCATGATCTCACAGTCCGTGAGTTCGAGCCCTTTATTGGGCTCTGTGCTGACAGCTCAGAGCCTGAAGCCCGTTTCAGATTCTGTGTCTCCCTCTCTCTCTGCCCCTCCCCTGTTCATGCTCTGTCTCTCTCTGTCTCAAAAATAAATAAATGTTAAAAATAAAAATAAAAAATAAAAACGGGATGGGGTAGAGGTGAGAAACAGGTCTGAAGAGCTAGATTCCATGCCTTTGTGAGAGTATGCTCATGCTCAATATGAGTGGGGCTAAAAAGAGTGTCCCCACTAGATATTCTTCTGTTTTTCTGGTGGATCCAGAGAAGAGGGAATGGGAAAGGATGCTGGTATGGCTATGTAATTCTTGCCAAGGGAGGATACTGTTAAAATGACTATACTTTTTTTTTCCCCCTTCTTCTTCTTCTTCTTCTTCTTCTTCCCTGTATCAATTAAACTTAAAAAAAATGTTTTTAATGTTTATTTTTGAAAGAGAGAGAGAGAGAGAGAGCAGAGTTGGGGGGGGGGGGGCAGAGGGAAAGGGAGACACAGGATCTGAAGCAGACTCCAGTATCTGAGCTGTCAGCACAGAGCCAGACTCAGGGCTCGAACCCATGAACCATGAGATCATGACCTGAGCTGAAGTCTGGCACTTAACTGACTGAGCCACCCAGAAGCTCCAATTAAAAAAAAAAAAAAAAAAAAAAAAAAAAAAAAAAATTCCCAACCAGGGGCTTCTGGGTGGCTCAGTTCGTTAAGCATCTGACTTCGGCTCAGGTCATGATCTCATGGTTCTTGAGTTGAGCCCTGCATCGGGCTCTCTGCTCTCAACATGGAGCCCACTTCGAATCCTCTCTTCCCCTCTCTCTGCCCCTTCCCTGCTTGTGCTCTCTCTCTCAAAATAAACAAGCATTAAAAAAAAAATTCCCAAGGGGTACCTGAGTGGCTCAGTCACTTAAGGATCCAACTTAAGCTCAGGTGATAATCTTGAGGTTTGTTAAGTTCGAGCCCTGCATCAGGCTCTGCACTGACAGTTAAAAGCCTGCTTAAGATTCTCTCTCTCTGCCTCCCTCTCTTCCCCTCCCCAGTTGTGCGCACATGCACGCTTGCTCTCTCTCTCTCTCAAAATAAAATAAACTAAAAAAAAAATTAAAAATTCCCAGCCTGATGCAGTGGTCACAGATCAGGGCTGCAACTACACATGTTGGAAGCAGGGATGATTCCTAAGTAAGAAATTGTAACTGTACTTTAAAATGTTTTTGTGGTGCCTGGGTGGCTCAGTCAATTGAGTGTCTGACTTTTGATTTAGGCTCAGGTCATGATCCTAGGGTTGTGGGATCAAGCTCCGAGTTGGGCTCTGTACTGAGCATGGAGCCTGCTTGGGATTCTCCCTCTCTCTCTCCCTCTCTGCTCCTCTCATACACTCTCTCCCTAAAAGAGTAAATAATAATAAAATATTTTTGTCAGAATTCCCCAGAGCCTAATGGAGAGGAGATGTTCCATCTGACAGAATTGGGATTAAAAGTCAATGCAATTATACTGCCCAGAAATAAATACAGCCCACTAGTTCTGTACCTATGTAATCTTACCCTCTCTGAATGAGAGTTGACTCAGTGGGAGACAAGTACTAATCTAGTATTACTGCCTGCAATCCAGATCAGCACAGTGGCCAAAACTAATAATGTCCCTTCCAGAGGTAGAAAAGTTTGGTATAAATGAAGAGAAAGAAAAATAGTAGCTAAGGGTACAGAAATGAACAAATGGGTCATGTCATGAGTGAAATCCAAGAGAACACTAACACCGCTAAAGAAGCTCAGAGCAAGAGATATCTCTTAGCTCAGTTGTACCAGCTGCCTGAGAGCAATATATGGCTTCACCTTAAGACCACTTCTGCTTTTGAAACTTTACAAGATCTAATGGAAGCCTGCAAATCTGAGTGGCCTTGCCCTGGCAGACATTTTCATATGATATGATTACTAATGACTGAATAGGACTCTCCTGATGTGCCAGTATCTGTTAACTGTTATGATCTTTTTGTTATAAAGGATCTGCGGTCAAAGATTGGGGTGGCTCGTGGTAGAATAAGAAATTATTTGGTCTCTGTCCCAGGTTCCTGGTAGAGCTCCTCAAATCCTTGGAATTTCCCAATAGGAGTATCTTGTCATTTATCAGGAGTCCCTTTTGAGAACATGCTAATAAGGTGACAGAGCAGAGTCCTTAGACAGCCTCAGGATGAAGCTGGTGAACAGAAAGACCAAATGATTAGAGGGTTGGACCTTTCAGCCCCATCTTTGGACTTCTAGAAAGGGTAAGTGAGGAAGGTGCAGATTAAGCTCTATAAAAACTCCTGAACAAGAAGATATGAGGAGCTTCCACGTTGGTGAATGCATCCACATGCCCTGAAGGACGGTGCACCCCAAGTTCTGTGGGGACAGAAGCTCCTGTACTCAGGATATTTCTGGGTCCCACCCTATGTACCTCTTAATCTGGCTGTTCATCAGTATCCTTTATAATATCCTTTATAATAAACTGGTAAATGTCACTAAATGTTTCCCTGAGTTCTATGAGCTGCTCTAGCAAATTAATCAAACAGAAGAGGGGCTTATAGGAACCTCTAATCTTTATAACCAGTCAGAAGCACAGGTAAAAACCTAGACTTGGGACTGGCATCTGAAGTAGGGCAGTAGTCTTATGGGACTGTAGGATCTGATGTCATCTCCAGGTTAATAGTGTCAGAATTAAACTAAATTTGTAGGACATCTAGTCAGTGTTGATGAGAATGGGAGAATTGCCTGGTGAGTTGTGGAGAAAACACACACCGGAGCCACAAAACACTGTCTTGATTACTGTAGCTTATAGAATAGCTGGAAGTCAGGTAGTGGAAGTGCTCCAATTTTGTTCTTCATTTTCCTAAGTTATTTTAATATTCTTTGCACTTCTGTATGAATTTTAGAATCAGTCTGTCAATTTCTCTTCAAAAGCCTGCTGGGATTTTGACTGGGGCTGTATAAATCTACAACAGACTTGGGGAGAATTGTCATTTTAACATTAAGTCTTTCAACTCATGAATATGGTAGATCTCTCCATTTAGCTAGGCCTTCTTCAATGTCTCTCAGCAGTGCTTTGTTTTTCTGTGTACAGGTCTATACATTTTGGTCAGATACACCCATCCCTAAGTATTTCATAGTTTTTGACACAATTGTAAATGTCATTTTTCCATTTATATTGGTTGTTGTTGGTATACAGAAATGCAACTGATTATTGTGTATATCGTGTATCCTGGAACCTTGTTAAACTCAATTAGAACTAGTTGCCCTTTTGCAGATTTCATGGGATTTTTCTAGAGA
>NW_026057585.1:63110979-63168678 GCF_023721935.1 Panthera uncia
TTAGAACTAGTTGCCCTTTTGCAGATTTCATGGGATTTTTCTAGAGATAATCAGGTCATCTGTTACCTCATTCTTTCCACTCTGGATGTCTTTTGTTTCTTTCCTGATCACACTGGACAAATCCTCCATTACAATGTTCAATATGGTGAGACTGGACACCCTCTTGTTCCTGATCTTGGTAGGGCAACATTCACATTTAATTTTTCACTATTAATTTTGATGTTAGCTATAGGATTTCCTTAGACATCCTTTATCAGGACTGTGTAGTGGATTTTGTCAATTCTTTTTCTGCATCTATTTTCTGCTTTTCGTTTTTTTTTTTTTTTTTTTAATGTTTATTTTTGAGAGCGAGAGAGTGCGCGAGCAGGAAAGGGGCAGAGAGAGAGAGAGAGAGAGAGAGACAGAATCTGAAGCAGGCTCCGTGCTGTCAGCACAAAGCCTAACGTGGGGCTCAAGCCCATGAACTGTGAGATCATGACCTGATCTGAAGTCAGACGTTCAACTGACTGAGCCACTCAGGTGCCCCAGATTGCTTTTCTTTCCTCTTCTGGTAATAGAAAGGAACACACTGATTTTCAAATGTAAACCAACCTTGCATTCTTGGAATAACCTTCCTGGTCCTTTTTATACACTGTTGGGTTCCATTTGTTAGAAAATTAAGAATTTCCTCATCTACATTCATGAGAGATATTGTTCAGTAATTTTCTTTTCTTACAAGGTCTTTGTCTGGTACTGATTTCAGGGTAATTCTGGTTTTCTTCCCACCCCACATACCCACCGCCCCCCCAAGCTTTATTTCTCTCTAAGCTTCAGTTTAGATAGTTTCTACTGCTATGCATTTAATTTTGCTGATCTTTTCTTCTGTTATCTACTATTAAGTTCATTCAGATATATATTTTTTCATTTTTAGAACCTTTTTTAATGTTTATTTTTTTCTTTAATTTTAATTTAATTTTTTAAAAAATAATTTACATCCAAATTAGTTAGCATATAGTGCAACAATGATTTCAGGAGTAGATTCCTTAGTGTCCCTTACCCATTTAGCCCATCCCCCTTCCCACAACCCCTCCCGTTACCCTCAGTTTGTTCCCCATATTTATGAGTCTCTTCTGTTTTGTCCCACTCCCTGTTTTTACACTATTTTTGTTTCCCTTAATGTTTATTTACTTTTAAGAGAGAGAGAAACAGCGCGAGCAGGGGAGAGGCAGAGAGAGAGAAACACAGAATCTGAAGCAGCTCCAGGCTCTGAGCTATCTGCCAGAGCCCAATGCTGGGCTCAAACCCACAAGCTGTGAGATCATGACTTGAGTTGAAGTCAGATGCTTAACTGACTGAGCCACCCAGGCACCCCATCCAGATATTTTTCATGTCAAATATTTAAAGTTTTAGCTATAGTATTTCTATTTTATTTACTTTTTATATTTTTTCTTCTATTAATATTCATGTTTTCTTTAAAATCTTGGATCATATCTATAAAAATTTTTTTGAAGTTACTTTTCTGGTATTTGCATTATCAGCATCACTTCTGGGTCTATTTCAAGTGTCTGATTTTTCTTCTGGGTATGGGTCACATTTTCCTGCTTCTTCCCTCATCTAGCAATTTTTATCAGATACTAAACATGTTGTTGAGTTAGGCTAGATTTTGTTCTTTTTTTTTTTTTTTTAATTTAAAAAAAAATTTTTTTTTTAACGTTTTATTTATTTCTGAGACAGAGAGAGACAGAGCATGAACAGGGGAGGGTCAGAGAGAAAGGGAGACACAGAATCTGAAGCAGGCTCCAGGCTCTGAGCTGTCAGCACAGAGCCCGACGCGGGGCTTGAACTCGCGGACTGCGAGACCATGACCTGAGCCGAAGTCGGATGCTCAACCGACTGAGCCACCCAGGCGCCCTGATTTTGTTCTTTTTTTAAAAGAGTGCTTAGTTTTTCTCCGGCAGAAAGTTAATTTATTTTCAGAGCAACTTAACCATTTCAAACTTGTTTTTAAGCTGTGTTAGTGTCACCCTAGAGAAGCCTTTATTTTAGGGCTAGTTTAATCTCTTCTAGCATCTGTACCGAATGCCCTGGGTGTTAAGTTCTTTCCAGTGTTAGGAAGTTTAGTATTTCCAAACCCTGTGTGAGCTCCAAGTGTTGTTCAGTTAGCCACTCCTTGGTATTTGTTCTTTCTCAGACTTCAAGGAGTCTCATCCTAGACATTCACAGCTCACTAACCAGACAAAAATTCAAGAAACCTTAAAGATTTCTGGAGTCTCTTCTAGATGTAGCTTTCACCTCTGCATTACTCTGCCTTATAAATTCCATACATTTTGTCCGATACCTCAATCTCACCAAACTTATCTCCTCAGGTCAATGAAATTGCTGTGCTGTACTTGGTTCTCTTTCAGGGATGGGAATCTTTGCTGCCTTTTGCCTACTGTCTAGAAAGACTTGTTCCAAATCTTTCCCATCCTGTGTTTTCTAGTATTAATGGTTAGAGGGCTAGTCTGGTACAAGTTACTCTGTCATGGCCCCCAGAGTATAAATTTCTGCTTATATAATTTTCTATCATGTCTTCTTTACTAATAACATACAAATATACCACTGTCTGGGTATTTCAACATTACTTCACATTTATCTATTGCTGGACCTCTAGGTTATTTAGACTTAATTGCTATTATAAATAACGGTCTGATGAATATCTCTCAAACAAGTGCTTGGATATAATTTTAAAATTAAAAGGTAGACTACTTAAATGTTGATCAATAGGGAAGTGGCTATATGAATTACTGCTAAGTTCATTTATTAAGTATAGAGGAATGTATTAAGGGTTATGTCCCCCAAAAAGACAGGTTAAAGTCCTAATCTCCAGTACTTCAGATTGTGACTTTATTTGGAAATCGAGTTGTTGCTAATATAATTAGTTAAGATGAAGTCATTAGAGTGGACCTTAATCCATTATGACTGGTGTTCTTTTATGAAAAGGGGAGATTTGGACACAGAAACATATACACAGAAAACAATGTGAAGACATGTGGACAAGATGGTCATCGGACAGGAGTGATGCGTGTAAAGCCAAGGAATGCTAAGGATTGGTAGCACACACCAGAAGCTAGAAGAAGCAAGGAAGAACTCTTCCCTAGAGCTGTCCCAGAAAGTATGGCCCTAAAGACACCTTGATTTTAGACTTCAAGCCTCCAGAACGGAAAGACAAACATTCCTGTTGTTTTAAGTCACCCACATGTGGTACTTTGTTATGGTAGTACTAGGAAACTAATATACCATACAATAAAGATTATGTGATTACTAAAAATCATGTTGTCAAAAACTTTCTAAAATACGGGAAAATACTCATTATAATGTGTGATATATAGGTACTATTATTATTCCCATTTAACAAATGTGAAACTGCAGCCCCAGGCTTACTGATTTCTTCAAGATGTCATACATAAGTGCTGGAACATGATTTGAATCCAGGTAGATTCCTGTGTGCTTTTGCTACTATGCTATACTATCTCTTAATTATTAAAAGCTGTAAGCAGCATTAGAACTTTTAATGCAAACTGAGAAGTCAATTCCATTTAAATATAAACAAAATAAGCCAGGGAAGCAGGAATATAGAAACCTAAACTACTTGAGTTGGAGATAAATATTCTAACATTCCCCAATTACAGTGTATTTTGTTTATTTTCATTTTTTTAAAAAATAATCTCTACATTCAACAGGGGGCTCGAACTCACAACCCCAAGATCAAGAGTCACATGGTCTACTGACCGAGCCAGACAGGCACCCCTACAGTGCATTTTGGAATAAATTTTTCAGGGTGATCATCCACAGAATAAACTTAAAAGAACATCAACACTTATAAGTAATAACAAAAATAAATACTTATGTGATAGGCTGTTAAGAAACTAGGGAGTTCTCAGAACCTGTAAGGACAATAAAAGGAGGAAATTTTTGGATCAGAGGCAGTTTAATATAGCTATTGAGGCAGTCTCAATTTTTTTAAGCTTATTTATTTTGAGAGAGAGAGGGGGAGACAGTGTGAGCGGGGCAAAGAGAGAGGGAGAGAGAGAAAATCCCAAGCAGGCTCCTCATCATCAGCACAGAGCCTGATGTGGGGCTCAAACTCACAAATCATGAAATCATGATCTGACTGAAAACCAGGAGTTAGAAGCTTAACCGACTGAACCACCCAGGCACCCCAGAGGAAGTGTCTATGAATGAACTGGGGAATATAGTAGGAAGGGTCAGAAAAGCTCCCAGGTAGGGGCACCTGGGTGGCTCAGTCGGTTAAGCGGCCGACTTCGGCTCAGGTCATGATCTCGCGGTCAGTGAGTTCAAGCCCCGCATCAGGCTCTGTGCTGACAGCTCAGAGCCCGGAGCCTGTTTCAGATTCTGTGTCTCCCTCTCTCTGACCCTCCCCCGTTCATGCTCTGTCTCTCTCTGTCTCAAAAATAAATGTTAAAAAAAAAATTTTTTTAACAAAAAATAAAAAAAAAAAAAGAAAAGCTCCCAGGTAGAAGTTTAGCTGGGTACAAGGCAATTTTCTCTATCACATCCTATTCCCTAAACCCCTGTCCTCTGTGTATCTCACATAAAAGAGCTTTCACTGAATTGCCTTTTTGTGTTATGCACTGAGTTTTCATCAAAGAATAAGAAGGTATCTTGTAAGATGTTACTGCTATTTACTACATCACTATTGTTAAAAACAACTGTCACACTAGCTGTATGAGTCCATTTATAATATCATCCCTATTGAGGTTCTGTAAAAAAAATTTTAATTTGTAGTTAATTGCCCAGAAAAGCTTTACTTCCCTGTAAGGATATGGAATAGTATTTCCTCCTTATATGTAAAGAGAACTATATAGCTGATTATTTGCAGCCCAGCCACAAAAAGAACATGAATCACCATGTATGGTCTATATATTTATATTCTACTATTTTCCCTATAACCTTTAATTTCTTTTCCAATTATTTTTCCTTGGTCCTGATCTCTAATTTTAAATACTAAAAAAAAATGTTTTTAATGTGTATTTATTTTTGAGAGAGAGAGAGACAGAGCGTGAGTGGGGGAGGAACAGAAAGAGAGGGAGACACAGATCTGAAGCAGGCTCCAGGCTCTGAGCTCTCAGCACAGAGCCCGACGTGGGGCTCAAATCCACAAACCCCAAGATCATGACCTGAGCCAAAGTCAGACACAATCGACTGAGTCACCCAGGCACCCCTAATTTCAAATATTTTAATTTATACTCTATTAAAATGTTTCTACTATTAAAGTGTTTTTTCTGCAGTGTTTCAAATCATTTAATGGAATGAATTTTATTAATAAATAACCAACAAAGAGTTGTATCATAACCCTCAAAAAAGAATAATATGGAATCTGATCCAAATTCTTGCTTCTCCAGAGACCATGAATGCAGACAGCAATGTCTTAAACAATGAAGTTTTATGTGGATGAGGGCTGGGTACTGAAATGTACCATAATCACTGGATCACCTTAAAACTTTTGATTAGCAAATGGACTCACTATAGGCTCCTTTTTTTTTTTTTTTTTTAAGGCCCAGCACGGGGCTTGAACTCACAACCTGAGATCATGACTTGAGCTGAGGTCAAGTGTCAGACATTTAGCCAACTGAGCCGCCCAGGCACCCCATGTAGGAACCTAATTTTTATACTCCATGACGTCAGAACAGTGTCTCATTCATCACTATCATTCAGTATCTAGTATTACTGAGATAATTCTGAAAGAATAAATTTAGTTTATAACCTAAGATTCTCTCTTAAGTAATCTCTGCACCCAGTGTGGGTGGGGCTTGAACTCATGATCCTGAGATCAAAAGTTGCATGCTCTACCAACTGAGCCAGCCAGGCACCCCTAAAGGTTCTTATATTGTGTCTTTTAAAATCTGTGTCCTTAAAAAAAAAAAAAATCACTTCAATATACCATTTAAAGGGGCGCCTGGGTGGCTCAGTCGGCTAGGCGTCCGACTTCGGCTCAGGTCACGATCTCGCGATTTGTGAGTTCGAGCCCCACGTTGGACTCTGTGCTGACAGCTCGGAGCCTGCAGCCTGCTTCAGATTCTGTGTCTCCCTCTCTCTCTGCCCCTCCCCTACTTGTGCTCTGTCTCTGTCTCTCAAAAAGAAATAAATGTAAAAAAAAAAATTTTTTTTTAAATATACCATTTAGAAATGGCTTTCTTGTGTTAAGGAGAATATCACTTGAAAAAGAAAAACATAGTTCTCTTTTTGGTACATACGATTCTTGCTGCAGACATGTTGCATGGCCCAAACTGCCCATAGCTGGACTCCTGGTGTTGTGAAACAGCCAAGTAAAGGGAAAAATGGATTAAAGGACCTAAAGTTTCAAAAGAAAAAAAATAAAGTTACATCCTATACTTAGTGTCATTTCTAAAGCAATCATTCCTGAGCTTTTCATACTAGAAATTTCATCCAACTATTTTTAAACTAATATAAATGAATTATAGAGCATTTTTTCCTTGTCTTGAGACACTTGAGAAAGGATCATATTCATATAAAGTTTTGGTACAAAAGTTGGAAGGTGATCAGAACAAGGTACTGGCAGAAATATTTTTTTGGAAATACTCTTTTGGTATTGAAGATAAACATTTAAGAATAACAGACCTTGTTTTGGAAACTGAGAAAAGGAGGAGTTAATTGGCAACTATCTGGTAGAACACCACGAAAGTGAATACCAGCCTTTCAATTTCTACCAGTCCTCTGCCTTCTGCTCCAAAATAGATAGAACATAAGTTGGGGAAATAAAAAATGTTGGCACTATCAGCATTTGTGAAGTAGAGAACAAAAATAAGATGCAATAATGTTATTTATATGGCAATATGGAGTCCTTCAGGAAATTAGTAACTTAGCTCTGAAGTCACCTGTCATAAACAGTGAGGCATCCAATATGCACTTTAAGAAATTATCACAAACTGTTTCCCCAAACTAACCTGGTGCTACTTCTAGTTCTTTCAGTGTGTCATCTTGTCCTGGACCTCTTTGCATTAAGACATTATCTCTTCTTCCTAAAATCTTCTGCCCCTACTTAGTTATCTCTCAAAATTCAGCTCATAATTTACTTCCTCTGGAGGCTTTTTACCATTTTCCATTGCATTTAAGTACTGTCATCTTTAATTTCATAGCATCCTATGTATATAACTAGCTTAATAGTGAATTATGTCTGATTCACATTTGGTGTCCCTCACTAGGCTGTAAGGTTCTTCTCTGTAGGCAACATGTCTTTTTTTTTCCCCCCCAGATTAGTTTATTGGATTCATCTTTTTTTTTTAAATATATGAAATTTATTGTCAAATTGGTTTCCATACAACACCCAGTGCTCATCCCAAAAGGTGCCCTCTTCAATACCCATCTCCCACCCCCCATCAGCCCTCAGTTTGTTCTCAGTTTTTAAGAGTCTTTTATGCTTTGGCTCTCTCCCACTCTAACCCCTCTCTCTCTCTCTCTCTTTTTCTCCTTCCCCTCCCCCATGGGTTCCTGTTAAGTTTCTCAGGATCCACATAAGAGTGAAAACATATGGTATCTGTCTTTCTCTGTATGGCTTATTTCACTCAGCATAACACTCTCCAGTTCCATCCACGTTGCTACAAAAGGGCCATATTTCATTCTTTCTCATTGCCACGTAGTACTCCATTGTGTATATAAACCACAATTTCTTTATCCATTCATCACTTGATGGACATTTAGGTTCTTTCCATAATTTGGCTATTGTTGAGAGTGCTGCTATAAACATTGGGGTACAAGTGCCCCTATGCATCAGTACTCCTGTATCCCTTGGGTAAATTCCTAGCAGTGCTACTGCTAGGTCATAGGGTAGGTCTGTTTTTAATTTTTTGAGGAACCTCCACACTGTTTTCCAGAGCAACTGCACCAGTTTGCATTCTCACCAACAGTGCAAGAGGGTTCCTGTTTCTCCACATCCTCTCCAGCATCTATAGTCTCCTGATTTGTTCATTTTGGCCACTCTGACTGGCGTGAGATGATATCTGAGTGTGGTTTTGATTATTTCCCTGATGAGGTGCGACGTTGAGCATCTTTTCATGTGCCTGTTGGCCATCGGATGTCTTCTTTAGAGAAATGTCTATTCATGTTTTCTGCCCATTTCTTCACTGGATTATTTGTTTTTCGGGTGTGGAGTTTGGTGAGCTCTATACATTTCAGATACTAGCCCTTTGTCCGATATGTCATTTGCAAATATCTTTTCCCATTCCGTTGGTTGCCTTTTAGTTTTGTTGATTGTTTCCTTTGCTGTGCAGAAGCTTTTTATCTTCACGAGGTCCCAATAGTTCATTTTTGCTTTTAATTCCCTTGCCTTTGGGGATGTGTCAAGTAAGAAATTGCTACAGCTGAGGTCAGAGAGGTCTTTTCCTGTTTTCTCCTCTAGGGTTTTGATGGTTTCCTGCTTCACATTCAGGTCCTTTATCCATTTTGAGTTTGTTTTTGTGAATGGTGTGAGAAAGTGGTCTAGTTTCAACCTTCTGCATGTTGCTGTCCAGTTCTCCCAGCACCATTTGTTAAAGAGACTGTCTTTTTTCCATTGGATATTCTTCTCTGCTTTGTCAAAGATTAGTTGGCCATACGTTTGTGGGTCTAGTTCTGGGGTTTCTATTCTATTCCATTGGTCTATGTGTCTGTTTTTGTGCCAATACCATGCTGTCTTGATGATGACAGCTTTGTAGTAGAGGCTAAAGTCTGGGATTGTGATGCCTCCTGCTTTGGTCTTCTTCTTCAAAATTACTTTGGCTATTCGGGGCCTTTTGTGGTTCCATAGGAGTTTTAGGATTGCTTGTTCTAGCTTCGAGAAGAATGCTGGTGCAATTTTGATTGGGATTGCATTGAATGTGTAGATAGCTTTGGGTAGTATTGACATTTTGACAATATTTATTCTTCCAACCCATGAGCACGGAATGTTTTTCCATTTCTTTATATCCTTCAATTTCCTTCATAAGCTTTCTATAGTTTTCAGCATACAGATTTTTTACATCTTTGGTCAGGTTTATTCCTAGGTATTTTATGCTTTTTGGTGCAATTGTGAATGGGATCAGTTTCTTTATTTGTCTTTCTGTTGTTTCATTATTAGTGTATAAGAATGCAACTGATTTCTGTACATTGATTTTGTATCCTGCAACTGCTGAATTCATGTATCAGTTCTAGCAGACTTTTGGTGGAGTCTATCGGATTTTCCATGTATAACAGCATGTCATCTGCAAAAAGTGAAAGCTTAACTTCATCTCTGCCAATTTTGATGCCTTTGATTTCCTTTTGTTGGCTGATTGCTGATGCTAGCACTTCCAACACTATGTTAAACAACAGCGGTGAGAGTGGACATCCCTGCCGTGTTCCTGATCTCAGGGAAAAAGCTCTCAGTTTTTCCCCATTGAGGATGATGTTAGCTGTGGGCTTTTCATAAATGGCTTTTATGGTGTTTAAGTATGTTCTTTCTATCCCGACTTTCTCGAGGGTTTTTATTAAGAAAGGAGGCTGAATTTTGTCAAATGCTTTTTCTGCATCGATTGACAGGATCATATGGTTCTTATCTTTTCTTTTATTAATGTGATGTATCACATTGATTGATTTGCGAATGCTGAACCAGCCCTGCATCCCAGGAATGAATCCCACTTGATCATGGTGAATAATTCTTTTTATATGCTGTTGAATTCGATTTGCTAGTATCTTATTGAGAATTTTTGCATCCATACTCATCAGGGATATTGGCCTGTAGTTCTCTTTTTTTACTGGGTCTCTGTCTGGTTTAGGAATCAAAGTAATACTGGCTTCATAGAATGAGTCTGGAAGTTTTCCTTCCCTTTCTATTTCTTGGAATAGCTTGAGAAGGATAGGTATTATCTCTGCCTTGAACGTCTGGTAGAACTCCCCTGAGAGGCCATCTGGTCCTGGACTCTTATTTGTTGGGAAGTTTTTGATAACTGATTCAATTTATTCACTGGTTATGGGTCTGTTCAAGCTTTCTATTTCCTCCTGATTGAGTTTTGGAAGTGTGTGGGTGTTTAGGAATTTGTCCATTTCTTCCAGGTTGTCCAGTTTGTTGGCATATAGTTTTTCATAGTATTCGCCGATAATTGCTTGTATTTCTTTCTTTTTTTTTTTTTTTAAATTTTTTTTTTTTAACATTTATTTATTTTTGAGACAGAGAGAGACAGAGCATGAACGGGGGAGGGGCAGAGAGAGAGGGAGACACAGAATCGGAAGCAGGCTCCAGGCTCCGAGCCATCAGCCCAGAGCCTGACGCAGGGCTCGAACTCACGGACCGCGAGATCGTGACCTGGCTGAAGTCGGACGCTTAACCGACTGCGCCACCCAGGCGCCCCTAATTGCTTGTATTTCTGAGGGATTGGTTGTAATAATTCCATTTTCATGCATGATTTTATCTATTTGGGTCATCTCCCTTTTCTTTTTGAGAAGCCTGTCTAGAGGTTTATCAATTTTGTTTATTTTTTCAAACAAACAACTCTTGGCTTCGTTGATCTGCTCTACAGTTTTTTTAGATTCTATATTGTTTATTTCTGCTCTGATCTTTATTATTTCTCTTCTTCTGCTGGGTTTAGGCTGTCTTTGCTGTTCTGCTTCTATTTCCTTTAGGTGTGTTGTTAGATTTTGTATTTGGGATTTTTCTTGTTTCTTGAGATAGGCCTGGATTGCAATGTATTTTCCTCTCAGGACTGCCTTTGCTGCATCCCACAGTGTTTGGATTGTTGTATTTTCATTTTTGTTTGTTTCCATATATTTTTAAATTTCTTCTCTAATTGCCTGGTTGACCCATTCATTCTTTGGTAGGGTATTCTTTAACCTCCATGCTTTTGGAGGTTTTCCAGACTTTTTCTTGTGGTTGATTTCAAGCTTCATAGCATTGTGATCTGAAAGTGTGCATGGTATGATCTCAGTTCTTTTATACTTATAAAGGGCTATTTTGTGACCCAGGATGTGATGTATCTTGGAGAATGTTCCATGTGCACTCGAGAAGAAAGTATATTCTGTTGCTTTGGGATGCAGAGTTCTAAATATATCTGTCAAGTCCATCTGATCCAATGTATCATTCAGGGCCCTTGTTTCTTTATTGACCATGTGTCTAGATGATCTATCCATTGCTGTAAGTGGGGTGTTAAAGTCCCCTGCAATTACCACATTCTTATCAATAAGGTTACTTATGTTTGTGAGTATTTGTTTTATATATTTGGGGGCTCCCATATTCGGCACATAGACATTTATAATTGTTAGCTCTTCCTGATGGATAGACCCTGTGATTATTATATAATGCCCTTCTTCATGTCTTGTTACAGCCTTTAATTTAAAGTCTAGTTTGTCTGATATAAGTATGGCTACTCCAGCTCTCTTTTGACTTCCAGTAGCATGATAAATAATTCGTCATCCCCTCACTTTCAATCTGAAGGTGTCCTCAGGTCTAAAATGAGTTTCTTGTAGACAGCAAATAGATGGGTCTTATTTTTTTATCCATTCTGATACCCTATGTCTTTTGGTTGGTGCATTTAGTCCATTTACATTCAGTGTTATTATAGAAAGATATGAGTTTAGAGTCATTGTGATGTCTGTAGGTTTCATGCTTGTAGCGTTGTCTCTGGTACTTTGTCTCACAGGATCCCCCTTAGGATCTCTTGTAGGGCTGGTTTAGTGGTGATGAATTCCTTCAGCTTTTGTTTGTTTGGGAAGACCTTTATCTCTCCTTCTATTCTAAATGACAGATTTGCTGGATAAAGGATTCTCGGCTGCATATTTTTTCTGTTCATCACATTGAAGATTTCCTGCCATTCCTTTCTGGCCTGCCAAGTTTCAGTAGAGAGATCCGTCAGGAGTCTTATTGGTCTCCCTTTATATGTTAGAGTACGTTTATCCCTAGCTGCTTTCAGAATTTTCTCTTTATCCTTATTATTTTGCCAGTTTCACCATGATATGTCGTGCAGAAGATCGATTCAAGTTATGTCTGAAGGGAGTTCTCTGTGCCTCTTGGATTTCAATGCCTTTTTCCTTCCCCAGATCAGGGAAGTTCTCAGCTATGATTTCTTCAAGTACACCTTCAGCACCTTTCCCTCTCTCTTCCTCCTCTGGAATACCAATTATGGGTAGATTATTTCTCTTTAGTGCATCACTTAGTTCTCTAATTTTCCCCTCACACTCCTGGATTTTTTTATCTTTTTCTCAGCTTCCTCTTTTTCCATAATTTTATCTTCTAGTTCACCTATTCTCTCCTCTGCCTCTTCAATGTAGGCAACACGTCTTACTCATCTTTGAATTTCAAGAGCATAGAACAGGTCCTTGGCACTTTCTTCAATAAATGTGAAATGAAAGAAGAAATGATGAATGACAGGTAACAGAAAAAAGTGAAAATATTTCAATCCTTTTAAAACCAGTAAGAAGATAGATGCCTGAGGGAAAATACATTATACACCTGGTAGCAATAATCTCCAAGCAAGCGAAATGACTAGGTTAAGGGCTTAATATTAATTATCTTGCTAATTACCTGTATGCTACCATCTCACACTCTGGAGTTGGCCATTTCAAAATAGCTGAATGCTGCAAGACACAAGACACAAAAGAAAGAATACAATATTTATTTAGCACTGCATTATTGCATTATGAAACTCTGATAGCTTAACTACAATGAATGTTTGTTTGTATGCTTCTAGAAAACACCAAATGACCTTACCAGATCATCCAGAAGAGAATTCCTCTGGCTACGGCTCAATGTCCAAGCTTGTTCACCTCTAGATATTAAATGGGCAATAATTCCAGCTGCAAAGTAACTGACTTCCACTTCAACACTATGCAGGAGGCTACTGATGTGGTCTATAAAATCTTTCCACATTAGTTCAGAATGCAATTCTTGTACTTCAGCTATATTATTCTGGAAGAAAAGAAGATATAAAAATTGAAGTAATATGCATAATGGCTAAATGACCATTTGTATTCTAAGAAGGAACAGAGATTGTAACAATTTAAACACATATCTGCAGGGGCACCTGGGTTGCTCAGTTGGTTAAGTGTCTGACTTTGGCTCAGGTCATGATCTCACAGTTTGTGAGTATGAGCCCCTCATCTGTCAGTGCAGAGCCCGCTTCAGATAATCTGTCTTCTTCTCTCTCCCCTCCCTGACTTGTGCCCACGCATGTTCTCTGTCTGTCTCAAAAATAAATAAACATTAAAAAAAATAAACATGTATCTGCATATACATAAAAGGTGAAGACTTTTGTTATGTTAACACAGTGTGCTTATGGGTGATTTATTTTCTCTCCTCCCAAAACAATAAAATAATACAGAAACAGTAGTGAGTTCCTTTTTCAGGCAAAATGATGAGGTGGATAACCTAAAAAAATCCCCTGCTATAAAATATCTAGAAGTGATAGTGGGAAAACAGCTAACAACCTTTATTTATTTGTTTGTATATTTATTTTTAAAATGTTTATTTATTTGAGAGAGCATGTGAGCACAAGGGGGTCGGTGGGCAGAGAGAGAGGGAAAGAGAGAATCTAAAGCAGGCTCCGTGCTGCCAGCACAGAGGTTGGATGTGGGGCTCGATCCCATGAACTAAGACTTGATCATGAGCTGAGCCAAAATCAAGCGTCAGACACTTAACTGACTGAGCCACCTAGGTGACCCAACAACCTTTAAATATGTAACCTGCTGGGATAAAAAGCAAATAGGGAACCAAACCAGAGCAGTAACAGGCCATCACTGACTTGTAGAGTCAAGAGCACTGGGTTTTAATAGCCATGCAAAGGCAGAAAGTAAGGCTAAAAACTGGAACTAAGACTTCACATATAAGACAAGGATTTTCAAAGTATCACACCTCAGAAAAAGAGTAGACTGACATAGGTGAATGAAAAAGAGGCCTATTGTAATCTGGGATCTGGCCTAAAAGGAAAAGTCTTCTCTTGCCATTTTCAATAAGGGGCTGTCCTCATGCAAGATTGTAGTTCAAATTTATACCATCTGTTGGTCTGGAGAAACTCCAAGCTGAGAAGCAACAGTAACAGAGGTTGAAGAAAAACCAGTAAAGTTTGGTTATCAAGAAAGCAGAGAGGGGTGAGTGTATCAAAAGGACAAAGGGATTAGCAGTTCTGAATAATGTGGAGAGCATAAATAAAATGAAGGCAAAAAAGCATCCCTTTGAGCAATACAGTGATCGTTTTTTAAGATTTTTTATTTTTTATTTATTTATTTATTTATTTTTCAACGTTTTTAATTTATTTTTGGGACAGAGAGAGACAGAGCATGAACGGGGGAGGGTCAGAGAGAGAGGGAGACACAGAATCGGAAACAGGCTCCAGGCTCCGAGCCATTAGCCCAGAGCCTGACGCGGGGCTCGAACTCATGGACCGCGAGATCGTGACCTGGCTGAAGTCGGACGCTTAACCAACTGTGCCACCCAGGCGCCCCTAAGATTTTTTATTTTTAAGTAATCTCTGCACCTAACATGGGGCTTGAACCTACAACCCTGATATCAAGAGTCACGTGCTCTACCAACTCAGCCAGCCAGCCACCCCTCATTATAGTAATTTGTGTCTTAAAAATTTCACAGCCTCAGACCTCCACTGAATGCCAAAGTTTGACTGCTGGCCTATATAAGGTAGACGTTTTATCTGGGCTTGGGATGTGATGGCTTCCTTACACAGTACATAAGGAAGACCTCTGTTCGCATGGGAAACAACTGAGGGGTTTCCAATTTAGACTATGGGTCTAAAGGATCTAAGATCCAACTTAACATACTGCTCTGAAGATTAATCCTCATTCTTAAAACTTAATTTGATCTACTATGAAACAATAATTTTCTTCCTAACATGTTGATTCCATTTCTTAGGAACCAAAACACTGAACTTTGGATTGTTAAGAGATTACTTGTTCCTTAGCTTAAGTCATTTTATAATAAATGAAAGTGAAAGGCATCATGTCCAAATGTATTGTCTGTAATGACTAACAAGTTTTCTTCTTCAACTATGAAAAAGAGGGTAGAAGAGACAAGTTTAACTATACACTACATGAATGTGTATAATCTATTTTTCCACCAGCATCAATGATTAATCATCGCTCCTCTCTAATCTCACATATTCAAATATGAAAAGGCATTTCCATTCATTTTTCTTCTTTCTTAACATTTTATTTACTGAGAGAGAGAGTGCATGGACCCATGTGTGCATGCGCAGGGGGTAGGGCAAAGAGAGAAAGAGAGAGAGAATCCAAAGCAGGCTCCATACTACACACGGAACATTTACAAAGATCATATTCTGGGTCATACACAAGTCAATAAATTCCAAAGGACTCACATCAAAGTATGTTCTCTGACCACAAAAAATTTAGATGCAACATTTCAAAATAGGTTATTGAAAAAAAAATTCAAACACAAAGTAACGGAGAAAGATCTGGAAGAAAGCACACCAGGTTGTATTAATATTAATTACCTCATGGAAATGAAAATGATTGAAGTCTGGGGACAGAGTCTTAAGCTTTTCAAATACACTTTTGCACTGTTTCACTAGTTATAATAAACATGTATTCTTTTTGAAATTAAAAAAAGCATTTTTAAAGCCCTATGGAAGCTCTCTTAAAGCCTTATGGAATACTTAAATTCCACCTTTCCTCTTGTGGTGATGTGAACCAACTTCTGTATCTAATAATCCCTATGAACCCTGAATAAAATAATCAAATACCTTCATTTATTTAATACTTCCCTATTTCTGGGAATTTAGGTCTTTTTACATTTTCTACTTTTTTTTTTTAAATTTTTTTTAACATTTATTTATTTTTGAGAAAGAGAGAGACAGAGCATGAACAGGGGAGGGTCAGAGAGAGAGGGAGACACAGAATCTGAAACAGGCTCCAGGCTCTGAGCAGTCAGCACAGAGCCCGACGCGGGGCTCGAACTCACATACCGCAAGATCGTGACCCGAGCCGAAGTCGGACGCTTAACCGACTGAGCCACCCAGGCGCCCCTACATTTTCTACTTTATATTAACCTGAAGCTACAGTGAACAGATAGGTCTTCTTTAAATGCCAGCCCTTAGCTTTCCCCAAAATCCATCTCTCATTGCTCAGTATCTCATACTCTTGCATCTATAAAACAAACACTGATGTATATATATTTTACTCACTAATCTATGCCTCCCATGATCTAATTCCTCAAAAGCACAGATCTGCTCTAAAAAGAGCTTTTACCACACAGGCATGTTTCTAATGTTGCGGTGATTAAAGTTAACAAAACATTTGATCCTTCACCTTTATCTCAAATCCTAGAGGGCTCACTATGTTTTTTTAATTTTTTGTGTGTGTGATTTAAGCTCTTTTTTTTTTAGTTTGTTTATTTTTGAGAGAGAGAGAGAGAGAGCATGAGTGAACAAGGGGCAGAGAGAGAGGTAAAAAGAGAATCCCACGAGGGGCAGAGAGAGGGAGAGAGAGAATCCCATGCAGGCTCCACACTGTCAGCTTGCAGCCTGAAGCAGGACTCAAGTTCACCTGCTGCAGGGCCTGAGCTCACCCGCTGCAGGGCTCAGAGCTCACTGGAAACAGGGCTTGAGCTCACCAGAAGCTGGCTCGAACTCACCTTATGCCGGGCTGGAACTTACAAACTGTGAGATCATGACCTTAGCTGAAATCAAGAGTTGGGACACTTAACTGACTGAGCCACCCATGTGCCCTTGGAATATCTAATTTGTTAAGCAGTCTTTTAAGTAGTAATTATTAATTACCAAACATAGCATGTGAGAACACTTACAATTTAGTGAGATTTTTTAATGACATTTTCCCCCTGATTATAAAAGTAAAATTGGCCCACTATAAAGCTTTGTATTATTCCAAAAAATATAGAGAAAATTATGTAATTTATATTTTTGCTTTTAATGTGGCGAAAATCCTAATATGTATACATTGTTTTATGGCCTGCTTTTTTTGCCACTTCATTATATTGTATATATTTTCTGATGTCATTAAGTGTTTACAAATAGAGAAACAACTTTCAATGTATTATCTCAGAAGAAAAATAATTAATTACAGCTTGGAATTTAGCAGGAAATATTTATATCTTACCAAAAGTCCTAGAACTTTCTGTTGAATGGATGACTCAGTTGGGAAAGACTGTAAAAAGAAAGAAAAACCTGTAACTACGTAAAGAATCAAATATAATAAATGAATATTTTAATCAATCAATGTCAAAACTATAGGCTAAATTCCCATTCTAACCTCTAGAACCCGCATGAAGAGTTCTAACCCTTGGTTTTCAATAAAATGTCTGCAAGTGGTTGGAGATTCGTCTGTGAGGTTCCAAAGTGCACTCAAAGTAAACTTCAAAGTAGTGTCCACTGAATTTTGATTGGTTTTCTGCTTCACTATTTGAAGAAGTTGCTGAAAGAAGGAAAATACAATGAATTTCTTATCACTAAGCTGTTACTACAATTGGTGGTAATAATTACAAGTCATGAGGATTGGTCTTGTGGCTTAAAACATTTCCTAGAAAGGTTTTTATAAGTACAACAACCAGCTTCTTGGATAAGATTTTTCCTTCAACAAGAAAAAATATATAGGATCTTCAGAAATCCTTTATTATTCTCATCATCCCTAAAATCTAATACCCTGTAAATAAAATAAAACGCAAAATGATTAAAGCTTAGGACAAACTATCTTACCCAATCAGTCACAGCATATATTCATTTCAGATCCTGGGATAAAAAAAGTGGAGGGGGAGAAGGGGAAATGAAACTAACATTTATTATAAACATCAGCAAATTATATCCTATATTGTAATACTGTTATACCCATTTTTTGGGGAAAGGAAATTGTGAGAAATATTAAGTAATTTGATCATAGTCAACTTAGTATGAGAAAATAAGAACTGGGAGACCTAATTCTATATAATTCTAAGTTTTCCTTAAGAAAAAAAAAAAGGACAAATTACATATAATAGTAAGAGAATTAAAATCTACATTGGCTTTGAATAACATCACAGCTTTGAAATTCCCTTTGTAAATCATTTCTACTATAGCCTTACCCTAAGAAATTTAAGTTTGAAAAGTGAATGTTTTGAGACCTAGATAAGGCACCCATAACTCCATTTTTAGATAATAATTTGGGGGGGGGGAAGGGTGCTCCGCTCAAACAGATACAAGAAAACATTAACGAACACTATTACTTAACGTTACATACAATTCAGGAAAAATTTTTTAAGAAACAAAAACATCTAGGTGCAATTATGTAACTTAATAAGCATAGTGCCTAGGAGTGTGGTACTAGAATTTGCATCTGTGTAACCTTGTTTGCTAATTTAATTCTTTGATTCCTCATCTGCAAATTGTGGATGATAATTAAGAGCTTCAAAAAAAGAAAAAAAAAAAGCTAGTGATTACCACTACTACTGCTACTAATTTCTGCTTCAACTAAGCTTAATTTTCCCCCAAAGCATGTAAGTGGATGACTTCCTTAAAATCTTTAACTATACCTCCAGCCAAAATTACTGAAACACATACATAGCAATAAATAGCCATATTTAAAACTAAAAATATCATTCCTGAAAATAGTAAAAACTAAGTAAAAGTAGCATCCTTTTCTACTTATCTAACATATATCGTATTTTGTGCTAAGTACTTAGCATATATTCCTTCTTAATTTTTTTTTAAAGTAAGCCCTATGCTCGATGTGGGGCTTGAGCTAATGATCCCAAGATAAGAGTCACATGCTCTATTGACAGCCGGTCAGGCACCACCCCTTCAATTAATCTTAATTTCCTTTTCATTTAATCTTCATAATAACTGTATAAGGTAGTTTATAGAAACTACAGCTAGTAAGTGATAAAATTAGGAATAAACCCAGATATGTTGACTCCAGAATTCCTACTCTTTCTATCATACCATCAACAGCATTCTCCTCTCTTTACATTACTATTTTCACTCATATTGCTATTATTATACTTAGTAGATTATATTACAACCATGTCTACATAACTATTTTCTCTACTACTTCTTATAGACAGACTACTCTTATGAACAGAAATTATAGATATAATTCGATGTGAATCCCTCATCTAGTAAGGTGGTAGAAATTTGCTAAGTATCCTATACATATTTATCAAAGGAATGACTTTCTCATTATATACATAACTCGTAAATCATAAAAAAAAGGGAATCTTTCGGGGTGCCCGGCTGGCTCAGCCGGTAAAGCGTGTGACTGTTGTGGGTTGAGCCCCATGTCAGGTGTAGAGATTACTTAAAAATAAAATCTTAAAAAGGGGAAGTCTTTCATTTGCCTTTTCTATCTACCATTATTGTTCACACACATCATGACAGGATTGTAACAAGAAACTCTGAAGTGGACTGCTTTCCTCCACTCTTCCCAAGAACACTGTTTATATTTATTTTCTTTAAAGCTTTTAAACTTTTCATTGTTCACTATATCATCTCCTCAACTGAATGTAAGCAAGCAAAATCATTTGTCAGTTATCTAAATTATCTTTTCCCCCCAAAGCATGTAGCACAATCTTATGCCTATGGCAGTGTCTACATTTTCTTCATAAATAACAAAATAACAGAATTTTAGAACTAGATAGGATCTTAAGGCTTATTTCCAATGGTTCACATGGTTCCAATGGTTCACATAATTTGTCTAAATTGACAAACTGAGTTTACAAGTTAGATCCTAGGTCATCAGACTCCTAGTTCAAGGCTCTTTCCACCTCTGTTAGGGAATAAAGCTACCTCTATGAAAATAAGTGAATACATCCAGTTAAAAGTAATGAAATACCAGAAGATAACACAACACTGCCTGAAAACAATGAAAATGAAAACTCTCTAATGATCTGCATAGAGGGTATAACAGACTTACCCTGACAATGAAGAGTTCAGCACCAAGCTGTGCAGTTTGTTCTGTAGAAAGCTGTAAGCAAGCAGATGACAAAGTAAATGTCCAAGAACTCACTAGTTAGTGTCAGTTTAATAACATTCACTGTAACAAACTCTAAAGGTCAGACTAAAATCTTTGATTAACATGCAGTTCTGCAATATTGAATGTAGACTGAACAAACAGACTGGCGAAGAGGTGTACTAACTTTTCTGGCATATAGATTTTGGGGGAAGTAGTAACTGTAATGGGAAATAGCTGCCTACATAAAATTATTCAATCATAGGAGTTCAGGTACCTTGGCAGCCAGGATGGAAATGATAGCAACTGCCATCCTTTGCATGTTTTGATCCTCATGGTTGCAGAGCCACTGCATGACAAGCTTGGCTGCTTCAAACCTGAAAACACACAAGAGGGTTTCATGAATGAATCCTGGAGGCTCAAGCACAGCCTTACAGCTCTAGCTGAGCTGATGCTACAGTTCAGGTAGGTGCGAAAGAAAGGGAAAATTCCTCTAACTGATACAGAATAACAATTATACTTCGTGTTCTGGAGCCGGTGCCTCATTATTAATTCTGAAACTTTGTAAAGAAACAAGAGTTTGGAAAATATCAAAACTATCCGGCATTCATTTTCTAGATTGTAACATATTTCTATTCTGTAGTGATTTCTACACTGTATTGAGTTTTTTCTGGGTTCCTTACAGTACCTAGCACAACAGAAATAAATATTCATTCATTCATTCACAAACATTTATTGAGCCCCTGCTTTGTTCCAGATATTGTTCCTGGTGCTGGAGATCGAGTAGTGAACAAAACAGTAGAAATATTTCTACTCTCATAGAGCTTACATCGCAGTATGGACACCAGATCATAAACCAAACAAGTAAAACCTATGGTATATGCTATAGAGATAAAAGGAGTAAACAGGTAAAAAGGATAGGAAATGTTGAATTTTAGGTACGGTAACTAGGAAAAGCCTCACTGAAACTTTTAAGGAAGTAAGAGAGCTGGCCATGTGGATATCTAGGGGAAAAGCATTCCAGGCAGAGGGAAAGGTAGATACAAGGACCCTGAATAGGGAGTATGCCTGGAGGTTTTGAGAAATAGCATGGAAGCCAGTGAGGCCAGAACAGAGAGAACAATAAGAAGTGTAGTACCAAGAGATGAAGTCATTAAAAAAAAAAAAATTTAATTAATTAATTTAAAAAAATTTAAAAAAGAGATGAGGTCAGAGGTAACAGGGGGACCAGATCTTAGTCTTTGTAAAGAATTAGCTTTTATTCCAGATGAGATGGAAAGTCATAGAAAGATCCTAAGCAGAGATATGACATGAACTGACTTATATTTTTAATAGGATTATCCTATTAGCTGTGTTTAAAATGAACTTCAAGAAGGCAAAGAAAGAAGCAAAGACAACAGTTCAGAGGCTGCCACATGATTCAGGACAGAAATCACTTTTAGCCCAGTCCAAGTGGTAGAAATGGAAGTGAAGAGAAATGGTTGAATTCTAGATATATTTTGAAGATAACTGGCTTTGTCAAAGGACTGAATGTGGGGTGTGAGACAGGAGAGAAATCAGGACACCACCACAGAATATATCTGATTATCTTACCCACAATTTCATCTTTCAAGACTCAGCTCATATATCACTTCCTCTGAGAAGCTTTCCTTGACAAGTTTATCACTGCCTTCTCACTGCTCCTTAGCATTTGTTTGTAACTCTGTCAGAGAGCTGTGGTTGTCTGTAGCCTCACCTGTTCCTTGGGGTAAAGGACCATATCCTATCTAGCCCTCTTTACCAAGAACTCATTATAGAGCTTTACACACAAACAGTGTTTAATACATGCTGGCTGAATTATAGTGATATAAAGTACTCCTCTGCAAATTCCATCAAATTTACTGTTGCCTCCTTTCTATTCCCAAGGCCATCTCTGATTGTTTTATGACAGATTCCTAATGGGCCATTCTGCCTCCATTGTTTTCCCTTCAATTTGTGTCTACACATCAGTAATACATAAATCTGTCAGAAAACTTAGTTATGATGTCACTCCTGTATTCACAGTATTTTTAGACTCTTAACAATGGGCCCATACTTTCACATCTTTTTTCCTGCCTACCCTATGCTTACTGCTTGTTAGTCCCCAAACGTGCCCTAGTTATGAGTTAAGATAGCTTGATAGTTAACAGCACAGATTCTGAACTTCCTTGCATTTTGGGGTTTGAATTTTAGTTCTACCTAATGTTGCTGATATAATAAAATAAACTCTTTTTTTTTTATTTTTTTTTAATCTTTATTTATTTTTGAGAGAGAGACAGCGTGTGAGCAGGGGAGGAGCAGAGAGAGAGGGAGACACAGAATCGGAAGCAGGCTCCAGGCTCTGAGCTGTCAGCACAGAGCCCGACGCAGGGCTCGAACTCACGAACCATGAGATCATGACCTGAGCTGAAGTCGGATGCTTAACCGACTGAGCCACCCAGGCGCCCCTAAAATAAACTCTTTTACCATGTGAAGCAATGCCATAAAGTCATTAAGCATATCACACACACTGAATTCAGTCTGGATTCAAGTATCATTTCTACCACTTACTAACTTTGGGGACCTAGGGCAATTTCCTTAATCGCTATGAACTTCTATTTTTTCACCTGCAAAATGATAAGATCTATTCTATAGGATTGTTGTGAGGATTAAATGATACTACACATAAAGCTTAAGATTTAGTATGGAACTTGGCACATACCAAGCTTTTGATAAAGGTCATTTTTTACTGGTATTATTATCAACTTCTTCTGTGCCTTTATTTGTGCAGTTCCCACAACATAAAACAATCAATTCAACCAGCTCTCATCTTCAAAGCAACACAGCATGGATGTAAAAAGTAGAGGTTCCGGAGCCATTCTGGATTTAAATCTAAATTCTGCTACTTGCTATCTTATCACCTTAAGAAAGCTACTAAACCTCTCTATGCCTCTGTTTCTTCATCTATAAAATTAAGATTACAAAAGTAACGATTTCACAAGACTGTAAGGACTGAATAAGCATAAGTAAAACATTTAGCATAGCATCTGGCAATAGGAAGTGCTTTATACAGGTTAGTTGTTATCTTTATGATCTCAAATGCCATCACTAACATGAAATCTTTAATGATCACCAATCAGATGAAATCTTTCCCTCCTCGTTTGGGGGCCCAATGCATTCTGTCATCTTCTTCTATGAAAAATTCTGTCTTCTGTTATACTCATTTTTCATTCATTCATCCACCAAACATCCACTTAAGCACTAGAGACAAAGAGATTAACCAATCACAATCTCTGACCACAAAGAAGCTCAAATCTAGCAGAGTGCATTGGCTAGAGCGGAGGTAAGTAAACTGTAGCCTACATATAGTGATTTTAATAGCTGTGGGTCCAGCTGCCTGTTTTCTAAAGTTTTATTGAAACATAGTAAAATCCCCATTTTTTATATATTGTCTATGACTGCCTTGGAGGTACACTGGCAGAGTTAAGTAGTTCCAACAGAGACCCTATGGCTCATAAGCCCAAAATATTATTTGCTGCCCCTTTAAAAAAATTTGCCAAATCTTCAGTTAGTTGATACTTTTCTTTTAGGAGAGTGACTATGTCCTTCCTACATATGACTTCATGTAATCAGTACAGATGCTCAATATTTATAAAATAAAATTAGTAATCTACATGAGATAGCTGTTGTTATATTTTTATCCAAACTATTTATTTGAAATAGTAAATGGAACACCTCATTCCTCAGCTGTGCCAGATAACAGTGTACTGTTACCTGAATAAAAGTAAATCACAGTAAAATTGCTGCTTGAGATATACACTTTTCATAAAACCACAAAATGCCACCATTAAAAAATTATATTTAAAATATTAAGATGACAAAAAAAATCACCTTTTTAGCTCTCAAATCACAGTATCCTAGAAAACAAGGGAATCGTTTATACTTATTTGAATCCAACTATCTAACCTCCCTTAACCTCTGGTTAAGAAGTTTCTTCTATAACTCAGTATCAAATAACAGTAATAATAAGAGATATGATACAGAGAAAAGAACTCTGGACCTAGAACTAGAAGACTTGAGTCTTTCTAGCCTTGTAGTCACTAGACACAAAACTCTGATCAAGACATGGAATCTAAATGCCTCGGATTCTTCAGCCTACAATATTGTGTGGATATTCTAAAAACCATAATATAAAAATATACATTTTTAAGCAAAGGGCTATGAAAACAGGGGCCAATCTGCTATCAGGAATGTCAAAGTACTAAATTAGAGAAAGTAGAGTTAGCATTTCATAAGTTAATGCACAATCCCATCCACATAATTAACTGTACACCAAGGATATCCCAACTGGTAAGAAATGGCCCAAGACAGATTTTGCCCCATTTTACGTTCTAGGGCTATCACTTGCCTGTTGAATGGAACATCTTGAAGGATCCGGTCACTGCAAAGTGAAAGGAGGCAATTCTTCTGTAACTAAAGAACCAAAGGGAGAAAAAAATTCCTGAATGAAATATTGCTTTGTTATTTTTTAACCAGGGGTAGCCTTTATAAAAAAAGGTGGCTGATGAAATACCAATGATTTCTTACAACTTTTATTCTGCCCACCTATTGTTGAAAGACTAACTTCCACTGGACCCATACAAGTTTACTTGCACATTTTTTTTTTTTGTCTCCATTAGACAAGATAGGATAATAAACAGAATTAATACCAGCTAATCTCCTTCCCTTCTGGTGGCCTTTGGGTGGATCTTGCTTTTTCCTCTGTCCACCTGGCTTCCAGAGGCCACAAAAGCCAAAGCCTAAAGTTCATCCAATTTGGCAACTGCTCTCAATGAGGGAAGCTATCTTTAATGATTCACTCACCAATCTGGGTTGTCATTTTTACTTGGTTTTTCACCTCTGAGTATTTTTTTAACATAATTTTTTTTAATGTTTATTTATTTTTGACAGAGATAGAGAGGTAGCATGAACAGAGGAAGGGCAGAGAGAGAGGGAGACAGAGGATCCAAAGTGGGCTCTGTGCTGACTGCAGTGAGCCCGATGTGGGGCTTGAACTCACGAACTGTGAGATCATGACCTGAGCCAAAGTCAGACACTCAACTGACTGAGCCACTCAGGCACCCCAACCTCTGAGTATTTTTTATTAATTTATCAACTGCCTGCTAAATTTTAATTAAAAATATAAGGGTACCTGGGTAGCTCATTTGGTTGAGCATGTGACTGTTGATTTCAGCTCGTCATGATCTCACGATTCATGAGACTGAGTCCTGCGTGCTAATGGGAGTGAAGCCTGCCTATGATTCCCTCCCCTCTCACCCTGCCCTCCCCCTGCATATATGCACATATGCTCTCTCTCTCCCAAATTAAATTTAAAAAATTTTTTTAGTATAATTCAAGCAACATTTTTAGTTTTCATCCTGAGGACAGGACAGGTTATGTAGTCTACCATACTACTAGAAACAGAATATCCACGTCTTACTCGTTTCTGTATCCCAGTACTTGATAGTGCCTGGCCCAGAACAAATAGGCTATGGCTGTTTGCTGAAATTATCACAAACTCAATATTGAGGTGGAAGATGTGTTTTTTTATGGTTTGCACTATTTCCCTCAACATTTGGATTTAAATACTTTTAGGCAGGGAATGCACTCTTTAGTTTTCTACTTTTCTGTTGTCCTACACTCAGTCATACCATAAATTTATTACTTTACAGCCTGTAAAGGCATTTGAAATTCTAGTCTTGGTCTACTAAATTGAACTTTATGGAGATAAGGAGGAGGGTAGGGGATACTAAAAGGACTACTTGATTAGGAATTTCCACATGCTTACCTGCTGGTGATTGGGAAAATGTTCCATGGCTTTGAGCAGCAAATGGGTCACATCGGCCAGCAGTCGGACAGGCATTCCTGCAGCAAGATCTTGCTTAGTTAAGTTAAATACACAGGCGCTTGCAGCAAGTTGTACTGGCAAATTCATAGGGTGGTTTCTCATCCCAGTAACCACAAGCTGGAAAAAAAATTAGTTCTTTTTATTTACAGTATAAATACAAAACCTCTTAACGTAGCATCATACTTTGTTATCTATGATAATTTCTATGACATCTTATCTTTTTTATCCTCAAGTGCAAAGAGCCTAGGGCATAGTAGTCACTCATCAACATGTAGTTCCTGCCTACCTGGTTCAGGAAGGTATCAAGTTGTTCATGTTGGGGTATTTTTCTGTTGGGCTGATGAGTTTTCTCTATTCAGATAACTCATCTTTGTATTTCTCAGACATAGTACAGTGCCTATTATACACTAAGCACTAAATAAATTTTTATTGACTTTATAGTAAACAAGTGGCAAACTTTTCATTTTCAAATCCCGACATTCAGTTCCTTGAGGACACTGCTAAAGTTACAGTACCATAAAATCCATTCACTTCCCTCTGGGCCTAGATAACCACTTCTCATCTTTTCCTCTCTCCTCAAGCCTCCCAATCTTCACTATCAGCTGAAGACCTTGCTTCCAATTACACTGAGAAAATGAAAACATTCAGAGAAGACTTTCGGATTCTCACTACCACATGTATCCCCTTTACCAGTATACAAACACCCAAATGCTGCCTTCCTGCCTACTACCATAGAGGATCTTTTGGGCTCATCTCTGAAAGTAGGCCCTGCACTTATATGCTAGATCTTTCCCTTCTTGTTTACTCAAGGACATTGCTCCAGCTCTTCTTCCCTCTCCTATATCAATTTTTCATTCTGTAGTGGATCATTCATATTAGCATAGGACAAACAAGCTATTTTTCTCCCATCTTAAAAAAGAAAAAAAAAAAACCTCCTTCTTCGGTTAACTATCATCTTTTTCCTTTGCGCTCTTTTGCAGCTAAATTCCTTAAAAGAATTGTCTATATTCTTTTAAATTTCTCTGTACCATTCCCTGAATCAATGAATAAGTATTTTAGATGAGGACTAGAGGTCCTTTGTTGCTCAGGTTCACAGTAACCAAAACCAAAAAAAGATAATTCATATAGCAAGTACCAATATCCTCTGGTATATATGGAGGGGATGACAGGTGTTGGGGATAATAGCATCTCAGTGATTGAAATGTTAAGCACCCCATTCTCAAAATTTAAGATAACTGGCTGGTCAAGTCATTTTTGGCTCTGCCACTAACTTACTGTTACATTATTTAATCTCACAGACCCTCAGTTACACAATCTGTAAAATAAGAGATAAAACTTTTCTCTTGGGATTATTGTGCCCACTAAATGAGGCATCAAATATAATACAGTCCTATATTCACTGGCTTCAAATGTGTATAAGAATTATCTTTGGGGATTATAAAAATGCAGATTCCTGTCCTCATCCAGCCCTATTGAATCTAAATTTCTTGGAGTGGGGTTCACAAATATACTTTTATTATTTTTTTATTTAAAATTTTGTTTTTATTTTTACAAACATGCTTTTAAAATAAACAATATTCCAGACTTCTGGTGGACAAAGGCCCACATTCTTTTTTTTTTTTTTTTAACTTTTTTAACATTTATTTATTATTGAGAGACAGACACAGAGCATGAGCAGGGGAGAGGTAGAGAGACGGGGAGACACAGAATCTGAAGTAGGCTCCAGGCTCTGAGCTGTCAGCACAGAGCCTGACACGGGGCTCGAACTCACAAACTGTGAGATCATGACCTAAGCCAAAGTCGGTCGCTTAACCAACTGAGCCACCCAGGTGCCCCCAAAGGACCACATTCTAACAAACACTGCCCTATGCTATCAACTAAAATTAAGAATCTTCCTTTCTTGGGGCACCTGGATGGCTCAGTCAGTTAAGCATCCAACTCTTTTTTTTTTTTTTTTTTTTTTATGTTTATTTATTCTTTGAGAGAGAGAGACAGAGAGAGAGCATGAGCAGGGAAGGGACAGAGAGGGGTAGACACAGAATGTGAAGCAGGCTCCAGGCTCCAAATTGTCAGCATACAGCCCGACGCAGGGCTCAAAATCATGAACTGTGAGATCATGACCTGAGCCGAAGTCGGACACTTAACTGACTGAGCCACCCAGGTGCCCCAAGCATACGACTCTTGATTTCAGCTCAGGTCATGATCTCCCGGTCATGGGATCAAGCCCCAGGTTTGGCTACACACTGTGCCTGGAGCCTACTTAAAAAAAAAACATACTTTCTTGGCCTTCAAAAGCTGTCTGGGTTAAGAGATTTTAATTGAGGAATAACATGAATTAATTATGAAAGCACAGGTGGTTAATAAGTGTCATGGAAAGATGCCTTATGGAATTCCAATATTGTATTTCTTTAAAAAGTCTATATGGAAGCAATACAATGCAGTATTGTAATTCTAGTGTTATAATTCAATTTTCTACTATAGATGGTGAAAAAAATATCACACTGGTCACTGGTTTTAGGTAGTTAAATATGAAGTGGAAGGCAATGATGTTGCTTAATGAGACTACTATAATACTTCAAAAACTTTATGCAACTATTTTCTCTCTCATTTATGGCTAAAAATTAAAATCATACATCATCAATCCCATTACCCACCCCACCCCCCAAAATCCAAAGATTAAATGCAAATTTTCACCATTTTCTTCACAAAACCATCATCTATATCAAGGGAGATAATTTCAAAATGTTCATGTTCCTTATTCTTACCTTTAAAATTTCTGGCTTTGTTTTTTCCATCACATGAGTCAGGCTAAAAAGGTGAAATAGGGCTTCCCGGACAAAGAATGCCCTTTCACTGTACCGCTTCAATGCTTCTGCAATCTGAGTTTCATTGGCTTCTCCAGACACCTTTGAACATAGCCAGAAGATTAGATTTTAGGATTTTTTCAACCCTCTAACTTTCCAAACATCATTTGCATAGATGGCACCCAGGATAACTATGTAAGGCCTGAAACAAATGGGAATGATTACTTTCCAACCTACCCAGGATAGTCATCCTGAGAAGGTGGACGTATGCTAAAGAGATGTTAGATAGGCTTAGACCCCCCTATAAGCCTTTGGGTAAGATTTTCTATAGTGCACCTAAAGTAAATCCTAAGATATTTAACACTATTTATAAAGCCTTACCACGTGATTAGATTCTTATCTCTCCCTTAAGGTAACCCCTTAACTTCCCTAACTCAGTGTTAAAGCTACACTGGCCTTTTTTCTCTGATCTTTTAATTTTTTTTTAATGTTTATTCATTTTTGAGAGAGATTTAAAAAAGCATGATCTCACGGTTTGTGAGTTCGAGCCCCACATCGGGGTCTGTGCTAACAGCTCGGAGTCTGGAGCCTGCTTCAGATTCTGTGTCTCCCTTTCTTTCTGCCCCTTCCCCATTCATACTCTGTCTCTCTCTTTCTCAAAAAATGAATGAAACATTTAAAAAATTGAAAAAACAAAGCAAGGACATATTATTCAAGTCAGGAAAGAGGTTACTTTTGTGGAGAAAGAGGGAGTGGTGATCTAGATGGGGCACACAGAACTTCAGGGTAGCTGAAAAGTTCTATTTATTAACCTGAGTAATGGCCTCAAGTGTGTTCACCTTATTTGCACCTTCTTAAGCTACACATTTGTTATTTATGGTCTTGACATCTGTCTTATTCACATTAAGGTAAAAAAAAAAAAAAAAAGCAAAAACAACCTCTATCTGTCATTCAAGGAGCTAATCTCTTTAAACTGGAAGATAGACTACAGGACAGATGTGTGCCAATTGACACAAGAGCACATATTAAGCATTTATAAGACTGTAGAAATAACAAGGGAAGTTTTTTTACAAATTCTTTTTAAACTATGTAAAATATACACACATACATATTGGTCTTGATTATGTACTCACATATATAAATGGTTATTGAATAATGAAAAATTTCTAAGTGTTCAGTTCTTTTTTAATCATCCTAAACTTTTTCTTAGATTTTCTTAGATTTAGAAAGACATTAAAATATTATGTAAAATAAAAAGGATTATAAGCAGGAAAATGTAGAAAATGTATAACAATGATTTCAGTAATACTTGATTTACTCACATCTGGTTGATTCAACTACTTTTTAATATCTATATGAAATACAGCCTCAAGTTATCTTTGAATGTAAAATTAAAGGGTTTTTGTTACTGGGAATTAAATACTCTAAACAAATTTCACTGCATGTATGTTTTATTCAGTGATCAATACTTCTCTAGCCAGTGATAAACCTTCAAATCAAGTAGTCTGGCTCCTCAAACTATAAGCATCTTCAGTTAAGTCAAGTTCATATGCTAGATGATAAAAAACAAGTACCTGTATGTATTAGTTTCTCAAACAAATTAATTAATTAATTTAAGGTGTGTGTTTGTATGTTTGTCAAGAATGCAAGCCAGGGATGGGGGGGAGAGGCAGGGGGCAAAGAGAGAGGGACACCAAGAATCCCAAGCAGGCTGACAGGAGCTCAATCTCACCAACCATGAGACCATGACCTGAGCCAAAATCAAGAGTCAGACATTTAAATGACTGAGCCACCCAGGTTAAAACAGAGAAAATGTCCTCAACCACTAAATTAAGCCTTGTTAATATTTAATATACTGAGTAAAATTAAAATTTATATTCTAAGGAAAATTTTCCTTTTCTTTCCTTTTTTGTTCTTAAATGTTTATCTTGAGAGAAAGCAAGCAGGGGAGAGACAGAGAGAAAGGGAGAAAGAGAATTCCAAGCAGGCTCCATGTTGTCAGCACAGAGACTGATGCGGGGCTTGATCTCACAGCCGTGAGATTATGACTTAAGTGGATTTCAAGAGTCCAGACACTTAACAGACTAAGACAACCAGGAGCCCCTAAGGAAAAATTTTCTTATAGCACTCTGTATATAACTCTATTATAGCATCTTCCACACTGAATTAAAGCTATTTTAAAATTTATCTGTATCCTCTCCACTAGAATAGAATTCCTCAAGGGCAGAGGTACTAACTCAGACATCTTTAAAAAGTACTCAGTAGGAGACTGTCTTTGAAGCTGTTCCTGAATTTACAACTGAGAGAACATGGGCAGCCCAGAACGCCAGGAGGGGAGATTGATGCTGTGGGAGAAAGGGGTTCATTATGGCAGATGACCTAAAGTGATTCTTGTATAAAAAATTACCAAGTTCAGAGAGCCTTGGTGACTCAGTGGTTAAATGTCTGACTTCAGCTCAGGTCTTGATCTCGTGTTGACATCAGGCTCTCTGCTGTCAGTACAGAGCCTGCTTTGGATCCTCTGTCTCCCTCTCTCTTTAACCCTCCTCTGTTTTCTCTCTCTGTCTAAAAAATAAATAAACATAAAAAAAAAATAATAATAAATAAATAAATAAATAAATAACTAGGGGTGCCTGGGTGGCTCTATTAAGTGTCTGACTCCTGATATCAGCTCAGGTCATGATTGATTTCATGGCTTTGAGATAGAGCCCCTCATCTCATTTTGGGATTCTCTTTCTCCCTCTCTCTCTGCCCCTTCCCCACTCTTTTTCTCAAAATAAATAAACTTAATTTAAAAAAAAATTACCAAGTTCTGGAGCCTGGAGGTACAAGATCGAGGTGCCAGCATGGTTGGATTCTCGTGAAGGCCCTTTTCTGAGTTACAGATTACAGACTTCTCATATCTTCATATGGTAGAAGGAGGGCTAGCTAGCTCTCCAGCCTTAAATAAGGGCACTATTCCCATTTATGAGGGCTCTACCCCCATGGCCTAATTACCTCCCAAAGGCCCCACCTCCAAATACCACCACAATGGGATTAAGGTTTCAATATATGAATTTTGGGGATGACACATTCAGTCCATTACAAACATATACATACATGTGCCTGTACTTGTTATTACATAAGTTGCTTCCTGTATGCTCTATTCAAAACTGTGTGTTTTTCACTTAGCAATATACTTTTGAGATCAGTCCTTCCCAGTACATATAAAGAGCTGTTCGGGGTTTTTAATAAATAAATAAATAAATAAATAAATAAATAAATAAATAAATAAAAGTACTTAGTAAATGTTTTTTGAAATGGATCAACTCTTCTGCCTAAAAACTTATATAGATCTTCACTGAATGTTGATTATTACAGTTCAATATAGGGGTCTTAGTTCAAGGGAGAAGTTTAGCATATAGATTTAAGGACCAAGAAAAGGAACACTCCAATATTTAGAGACCTGGGAGAGGATGAAGAGTTTTTTATAAAAACAAGACAAGAGTGATACCCAGGAAGCTGAGTAAAAATAAGTATTTCAAGGAGGATAACATCAGGGGCTCCTGGGTAGCTCAGCCAGTTAAGCGTCTGACTTTGGCTCAGGTCATGATCTCGCAGTTCGTGGGTTCGAGCCCCACGTCGGGCTCTGTGCTGACAGCCCAGAGTCTGGAGCTTGCTTCAGATTCCGTGTCTCCCTCTCTCTCTCTCTCTCTCTCTCTCTCTCTCTCTCTCTCTCTGCCCCTCCCCCATTCACATTCTGTCTCTCTCTCTCTCTCTCAAAAAATAAACATTAAAAAAAAAAAAGGAGCATAACATCAACTGTGACAAATACCACCTTAGATCAAATAAGATAAAGACTAAGAACTAATATTGGATTTAGCACATTTCCAGTGATTCTCAGGGACTGGGAACCACAGCATGCTAGATTACCCCAAAGTCTGGGAATGAGATGGCCAACAAATCCTAGTTGTGGAGGGGCACCTGGGTGGCTTAGTTGGTTGAGTGTCCAACTCTTGATTTCAGCTCACGTCATGATCCCACAGTTGTGAGATCAAGCCCCATGTCAGGCTCCATGCATGTGGAGTCTGCTTAAGATTCTTTCACCCTTTGTCCCTCTTCCCCATTCATGCTTTCTTTCTAAGAAGAGAAGAGAAGAGAAGAGAAGAGAAGAGAAGAGAAGAGAAAAGAAAAGAAGAGAAGAGAAGAGAAAAGAAAAAAAGAAAAGAAAAGAAGAGAAGAGAAAAGAAAAGAAAAAAAAAAGAAAAGAAAAGATGGTAGTTGTGGAAAAATGGAAGATTCAGGAAGCTGATGGTGACAGGAGAGCAAATTTGGTGGGGAAATACTGACGACAGAAATTCTATGGTAAGTAGGAAAGTACTTAAGATTCTCAAATACAGACAATGAGATGTAGTGGAAAGGACACATGCTTTGGCATCAAATAGCCCAACACAAAGGCAGACTCTAGTATCAGTTGGTTGTAACCCTTAAAGCCATTCCCTCTCACTGAGGGCAATAATACCTCTATCAGAGAGTCAAGAAATCCAACTAAGTAATATACATGAAAGTGTGATAAACAAACCACTTGTTCTTATAACCACCAACTCAGAGTACCACATAATGCCTTATAAGGAATACTGGAGAGTCACAGTGTTTCTATTTCTTACATTCTTTAGTGTAGCCTAAAAAACTGAGGCACGTAAAGCCAAAAAGCCAACCTCAACTAATTTAAAGCATCACACTACTAAGACAATCATTTCAGACAAGTTTTTCATCAACTTTGCTTAACTGGGCGATTTTTTAAAAAATTTTAAGTCTTTTAAATTTATTTTGAGAGAGACAGAGACAGTGCAAGTAGGGGAGGGGAAGAGAAAGAGGGAGAGAGAGAATCCCAAGCAGGTTCCGCCCTGTCAGCATGGAGCCTGACACAGGGCTTGTACTCAAGAAACCGTGAGATCATGACCTGAGCTGAAACCAAGAGTTGGACGCTTAATAGACTGAGCCACCCAGGTGCGCCCCTACACTGGACTATTTTTAAAAAAGAGATTTGGTAATCTCGGCTCTCCTTCCTTAACATGACTATTTTTCAGTTCTCAAATTAGTAAACAAATAACTTAAAAGGAACATCAATTTTTGAATATAGTTGAATAAAGGGCAAAAGTTCCAATGATCTCTTTAAGTATGTTTCTTTTTTTAAAATAATCTCTACACCCAATGTGGGGCTAGGCCTCATGACCCTGAGATCAAGAGTTGCATGCTCTCCCAATTAACCCAGCCAGGCGCCCCCCACCCCATGATGTCCTTTTTTAAAAAAAAAAAAAAATTATTTTAAAACGATTCTCAACTTTAGCTGTATATTGCAATCACCTCGGGAGCTTTAAAAAAATACTGATGCCTGAGCCCCACTTCCCTGTGGTTCTGATTTAATTGTTAAAGCTCTACAAGTGATTTCTTTTAATCAAAAATTTTTTCCAGGGTTGCCTGGCTGTCGCAGTCAGAGTAGCAAGCGACTCTTGATCTCAGGGTTGTGAGTTTGAGCCCCACATTGGGTGTAGATTACTTAAATAAACAAAACTTAAAATTTTTTTCCAGCTTTATCAAGATATAATTGATATATATCACTGTATAAGTTTAAGGTACACAACATGATCGTTTAATACATGTATATACTGTGAAATGATTACCATGATAAGGTTGGTTAACATATCCATCACCTCACATAATTATACTCCAGATGATTTTAATTGTAGTCCAGGTTGAGAATCACTGCTTCAATGTTTACAGAGGTAGAAACTAGACAATAATAGCAAATAAAGTAGGTGCTTCATATGGCCAAGATTTCAAAGCAATAACCGTTCTGTTTGTGAAATCAAACTTGTTTTCACAGAGGCATTATGGAATACAGATGTCCTACTAGCCTCAATTTTGTGACTTAGGCTAATTCACTGAAGAGTCTTTTGGTTTTTAAAAAGAATTAGCAAAAATTTTACTGCTCTGGTATCACACCAGATCCTCTGGTAGGATTTTTGCCTTGAGAATATTATTTAGCTTAATGTACCAGGAACACATTCCTTCCATCCTTCAGGACACAGGTCAAGCTCACCTTTTCTGGGAAATTCTCCCTCAATTCTCAGCACACAGGGATTTCTTCTCTTCTAATTTTTGCCATTCTTTACTATCAGGGCAATTTGCTAGGCAGCAATTTGTAACATTACAATAGTGATTTACATTTTTATATTTCCTTCATCAACAAGCCCTGTGCTAAACATCTGTCTTGTTCCATAACAAGTTGTTAAGTAAGGTCCTCACACTTCTTGTTGCCCTGAACCTGGCTTATGCGATCTTTCCAAGTCTGGCCCTGATGCCTACTTCTCCAGCCTTATCTCATTGCTTTATGACTTTCTACTGTTGCGTTCTAGCCACAGCGGCCTTCTTTAGTACCTTGGATGTACCATGCTCCTTCCTATTACATATATTTACATATATTATTCTGTCTAGAATGTCCTCTACCAACCTACTCATCCTTAAGATTTACACCTACTCGGAGTACCTGGGTGGCTCAGTCAGTTAAACATCCAATACTTGATTTTGGTTCAGGTCATGATCTCACAGTTCATGAGTTTAAGCCCCACATTGGGCTCTGTGCTGACCGTTTGGAGCTTACTTGGGATTCTCTCCTCTCGCTGCCCTTCCCCCGCTTTCTCTCTCTCTCTCTCTCTCTCCCACCCTCCCTCCCTCCTTCCCCCTCTCTCTCTCTCAAAATAAATAAACAAACTTTAGAGAAGGGGCACCTGGGTGGCTCAGTTGGTTAAGCATCTGACTTCAGCTCAGGTCTTGATCTCATAGTTCGTGGGTTCAAGCTCCATGTCAGGCTCTGTGCTGCCAGCTCAGAGCCTGGAGCCTGATTCAGATTCTTTGATTCCCTCTCTCTCTTGTCCCTCTCCTGCTTGCACTCTCTCTGTCACTCAAAAATAAACATTAAAAAAAATTTTTTTTAATTCTTTACAGAAGCCTAAATTAAATCAAGTTTGTTGAACATTCTCATACATAATACTGTGTATCTTCCAGATTCTTAGCACAATAAAGTTTAAAGCATATATATGTGTGTGTATATATAGTATATATAAAAATATATATATGTACGTGATATATATTTAAACATGTATTTAAATGTGTATGTGTGTGTATATATACTTAAAGCACACACACACTGTTGGCATATGATATTTGATTGTCTGACTCCCTCACTAAATTACAAGCTCCATGAGGGCAAGATCACATCAGTCTGGTCTCACCATCAAATCCCCATGTCCAGCACAGTGCCTAGTGCACGGAGGCACATAAACATTGAATGAATAAAAAGAGTGACTCAAAATCATTTTTACATTCTATTTCTTAAGGTCTAAATTTACAAATAATTTAAGAACTGAGATGTTCATAAGATGTTTACAACTAACTTTTCCTTCTCCTTTTTTGAGTCAATGCTGGTTACTCAAAAAAGATACCTTGCCATTTGGGTCACAGTATCCGCTTCTAGGCCATCCCTGACTCTGCTCCAGGTGGGATCAAAAGATGCTTCTGCTTAAGTAGTGTTGGCAGTAGGGGGAAAAAAATGGGGCTCTGGAATTAAACATAAATCCAGTTGTTGGTTCTAACTAACTATAAAATCATGTAATTTCTATGAGTCTGTTTCTCATCTATAAAATGGGGGTGGGGGGAGCTAATACCTATCAATGTAAAGCATTTAGAGGATACAGTGTATATTAGAAAAATATTAGTTTTTCTTAAACTTGCCATTATTCTATCCTTCAAGGTCTGACTCAGATACTATTTTTTCCATCAAGTCCCAGATTCTCCAGCTAGAAGAAATTTCTCCTACTCTTACAGCAATTACACTGATCCTTGGCTTTACAGTTGTTGAGGATTGTACCATCACCATTCCTGTCAGACTTAGCTCCTTGGAGGCAGATCCTGTATCTTTTTCATCTTTCAATCCCAAGCTGTACCAAGCAGATGAATTTAAACTATTAGGCATGAAAAACCTTAAGAAAAGCAAAATTCCACCATTTCTACAGTAAAGATCTCCTTGGAGAACTTGACTTCCCAATGGATACCAATTCAACAAGGAGTTTTTTAAAGCAACCCATTAGAAATGGTATGTTTCAGTGGTTCAAAATGTCTAAACATTACCAGCATGAAAATGATCATTTATCCAGGGCCTACTAGGACTTGCACTTTACATATATGACTATTAATTTTCAGAAGAATTCTGTAAGAATATCTGCTTTACAAATAAAGAAATGGAAACCCAAAAAGTTACATCCATAGCTTGCTCTGAGTCATGAAGCAAGTAAGCTAGGATTTTTATCAGAACTCTCTCACTCTAAAGCAAGGCCTTTCCACTATACAACACCCTCTTTCACAAACATGTTCCATATATTGTTAGACATTCATCTTAGTGGAGTTTTATGCAAACTAAGACATTGGTCAGCCTGACAAAATAATACATTTTTAAAGTCTAACCTTCAAATGTCCTTCGCCGGTGAGGAATTCAGAGTAACCTGCATCAGTGGCCAGCAAACCTACAAACTGCATGCTGGGCCGTTGTTGTATAAAGGCTTCAACAGCTTTATCTGTCACATGCTTTCTCCCAGAAACATCTAGTGAGACAAGGTTGGGTAGGATGTCCTTTTGTTCTAGTAAGCGAAGAGCTATGTCTGATGTAAACTGTTTATCATCTGAAATATCAAGATGATTCAGATGTTTCAGTTCCCGAACAACATCCAATATCTGGGTAGTTGTCATTTTTAAACATTTCAAGTGGTGCATGGTTAGAGACTTGAGTCGGTCTTTGCAGGCCAGCAAAGCTGTGATGTCTGTGATCGAGGTGTTAGAAATATCCAGGCTCTCTAATCTTGGCAACGAGGCAACTTCAGCCAGGTCTTCATTATAAAAGAGAACGTTAGTGATGCTTAATGCTCGAAGGCCAGAAAGCCGGCTGAAGCACCGCTCATAAGGATCTTCGAGGGAGAGAGTTAATGAGTTCAGCACTAGGCACTGGAGATTTTGCTGGATCCATTTGTTACTGCCAAGCCCACTGATGATGTCTGTAATTGTGATGTCAGCATTCACACCTGTGGCATCAAGTTCCACTAACTTGTGGTGGCAGAAGGCTTTCCGGAAAGCAACGGCAGAGATCTTGGCTTTGCGAATGCAAGCTCGCTTTAAGCGCATCTGGTTGCCCCTGAAAATACCTACAGTTCCATCATTCAGTAGACCTGGAAAAAAAAAAAAGCAGCACTTAATTTCAAAAAATGATTAAAGAATTGCTAAAATTTCCAGCATACTTTAAATTTCCAAAACACATCCATGTAACAGTATTTCATTTAATATATGTTAACAATTCCACAAGATAAAAATATTATTATCTACAACTTATAGATGAGTAAACTGGGGCTCAGAAAAGTGGCTTTCCAAGATCAGAGAGCTAGCAAGTGGCAGAATCAGGACTGTGGTAGATATTACAGATATTCACTAAAATCTGGTTCTACTTGCCTTCTTGGACACAGAGAGAACTACATTTTCCAGCCCACCCTTAGCGTTAGATGGGACCATGTGCCTAGTTCTGGCCAATGGGCTTTAGGCTGAAAGACCCGAGAGTCAGTGCATGATTTCCCATGTTATCTTTTCCTGCATGACAAATGAGGAATCTTCAAGTTCTAGACAGTATAGTTTTCTGAGAGTGGAGTCTCCATCAGGCTGGATCCAAGGGCAACCATGGAGAGGAACCCTCCGTGTACTTGCACCATTTATGTACCATAAGTGAAGTATAAATAAATTTTGTGTTAAGCTATTCAATCTGGGGGATTAATTTGTTACCACTACATTATGAGTTTATTCTTCAATTTCACTATAACACATTATTATACATACAAACATATATATACACACATATATTTACCACATGCATGTCTATAATTCATTGAACCACTGGCTAGATCTGAAATTTTATTAAAAGTATCTAGAGGTTATAACCCCTTTCCGTCAGATGAATTCAAAGTGGATACAGCAACTTTTTAAACTCCCTTAGAGATCTACCTGATCTTAATAGTGCCAGAAGTATATGATGCTTTGGAACCACATCTATCTCAACAATATCATGAATCAATTAAACAACATTTACTGTGAAAGAAATAATGGCCATGCCAATATAAGGTGGCCTAAGAATAGTCTGGGGTAAGTGAATAGTTGGGACAAGGTAAATAAATAGCCTGGAGTCAAGGGAAAAACTCTAAGTGGTACTTCAGCAGACTCATACTAAAGATAGAACTTGGGCAGTCAGCCTGTCACCCTTAAATTAGAACGAAAGTTTTTTTGTTTTTGTTTTTTTTCTTTTAAGGGAGCACTGCCTTCTAGTGGATTTTGCAGACTTATTTATGGTTAAAGAGTTAAACTCAAGGAAAACCTTTACCTGTCACAGTGGACAAAAATGACTATATATTAAGAATTACAGGGGCACCTGGGTGGCTCAGTAAGTTGAGAGTTAACCTTGATCTCAGCTCAGGTCATGATCTCACAAGTTTGTGAGATGGAGCCCTACACTGAGCTCTGCGCTGGTAGCATGGAACCTGCTTGGGATTCTCTCTCTCCCCTTCTCTCTCTCTGCCCTTCTCCCACTCTCTCTCTTTCTCAAAATAAATAAATAAACTTAAAAAAAAAGAATTCCATTATTGTGGAATTATTGTGCTGTCCAATACAGTAGCTACTTAGCACACACAGTTATTGAGCACTTGACATGCAGATAGTCCAAACTGAGGGATGCTGTAAGTGTAAAATACACACTAGATTCTGAAGATATAGTACAAAAGATGAAAAATATCTAATAATTTTCTTACTGACTATATGCTGAAATGTTATTTTGGATATATTAGATTGAATAAAAATATGAATTAGTTTCATGTTTCTACTTTTTAAACGTGGTCACTTGTAAATTTGAAATTTCATGGGGTGCCTGGGTGGCTCAGTAGGTTAAGTGTCCGACTTTGGCTCATGTCATGATCTCACGGTTTGTGAGTTCGAGCCCCACATTGGCTCTGTGCTGACATCTCAGAGCCTGGAGCTTGCTTCAGATTCTGTGTCTCCCTCTCTCTCTGCCCCTCCCCTACTCTCACTCTGTCTCTCTCTGTTCTCAAAAAGGAATAAATGTTAATTTTTTTTTTTTTAATTTCATATATGACTCACATTTGTGGCTTATGTTGTATTTCTTTGAGCAGTGCCATTCTAGAGACAGTCTTAAACCCCCTCAATTCTATTTCAGGGGAGTTAATTAAATTAATTAATTCATGGTAAGTTTCCAGCCATTGAAAAATTATTAAGCAATTATTATATGCCAAACAATTATTATATGCCAAATAATTATACACTATGAAATGTATATACAAAGAAAAATAGGATATGTCCCTAAACTCAAAGAATTCAAAATTCCATGGAGTAGAAGTCTCAAACAATGGTAACAAACTGAAGTATATGGTATACCAGAGCTAAGTACAAAGTACCATGAAAACAAAGAAAAGGAAGCAACTCATTATGCCTGAAGACCTAGAAAGATTCAATTGAAGAGATGATCTTTGAGTAAGTCCTTCAAAGATGAAGAAAAATTCAAGGATGCAGATAGGTGAGTGGTATTGAAAGAATAAACAGCATAAACAAAGTCTTAGCATACATATATCAAATCATGTTGTACACTTCAACTAATATGTTATATGTCACTTTTATCTCAATTAAAAAATGCCCTCCCAAAGACCTCAGAGATGTGAAAGCACAAAAATAGTTAGGAAATGGCAAGTAGTTCTACACTGCTTGAACATAAGAAAGGGTAGAGCTACGTTTCCCTAATAAAGAGGGGAAGAGGAATGAGATATGCTCAGAGATTTAAGCATGCAAGTGGGGAAAGACAAGAAACAAGATGGTAAGGTGAGTTGGGGCTAGATCATGCTTAAAGAGAAGAAAAGCAGATCAGCTAGGGACCTTGGGACCCAACGAATGACATGATGAAGTTCCTGAAGTTTTTTTCCTTGCCCCATATATCCCTCTTAAAGTTGAAGAAGTTGGCAACCCAGAAATGCAGACAGGGACCAAAAAAAAAAAGCTCCCCCCCAAATCTGTTCATTCTAGCTAAAGAACCAGGAAGAAAGCAACCTAACAAGACAGAAAACTTTTATTTTATTTTAAAGATTTAATTTTTTTAAGTAATCTCTATACCCAGTGTGGGGCTCAAACTCACAACCCCAAGATCAAGAGTCATATGTTCCAGTGACTGAGACAGCCATGCACCCCTGGACAGAAAACGTATAGGCAGTAACTACTTTACTTTAGCCAACCACCACAGAAAAGACTGTGGTCCCACCCTCACCCATACCATCATATGCCAAGCGGGGGGCCTAGACTTTTACCCTCCTTACCTGTAACTAGTTGCCCCAATCTCCCCACAGGAAGGTGTTAGAGAAGGCTGAGTAGGGAGCCAGGTCTCTCATCCTTGTTGGGTGATAAGAACCAGTTTCTCCCCTCTGATGGCAGTGGATACCATCCAGGGAGCTTGGACTTTCACATCCATCTGGCAGTAATGAGGTGCCCTCCCCCTCCCTGCTGGGATAGTCTCATACACAGCCTGATGAGGAGTCAAGTCTTTCACCAATGCCCAACAGTAATGAGGCCACCTCACCCCAAAATGTCAGTGGAAGTCAAATGGGAAGAGAAATGAGGTAGTCACATCCCTCTCTGCTAGGAAGATATCAGTAGAATCCTAGTGGGGAACCAGAACTCCATCCCTTGCATAACTGTACTGAGAAGCCCCATGTCTTGGGTGTCAACAGAAGTCAAGAGGGGAACCAGAATATATACCCCAATCTGGTAATAACAAGGTAGGCAATAACAAGGCCTCTACCTTCCTCAATGGAATGGTGTCAGGGACACAAACTAAAACAGAAAAGTCCCATAATACTTCAAATGTCTAGATGTCAATCAAAAATCGCTTATTATACCAAGGAATCACTTATCATAAGATCTCAAAATGAAAAAAGGCTATCTATAGATGTCAACAGAGATAAGAGAAATGTTAAAATTATTTGACAGATTTTAAATCCTTTTTTTAAAAAAATGTTATTTATTTGAGAGAGAGAGAGCACGCAGGGGAGAGGCAGACAGCGAAAGAGACAATCCCAAGCAGTCTCCACACTGTCAGTGAAGATCTTAACGTGGGGTTTGATCTCACAAACCGTGAGATCATGACCTGAGCTGAAACCAAGAATTGGATGCTTAACTGACTGAGCCCCCTGACATCCCTTGACAGATTTTAAAGGAGCCATCATAAAAATTCATAAGTAATTATAAGCAAGCTCAAAAGAAATGAAAAATTGCCTCAGCAAACAAACAGAAAATATAAAAAGAACTAAATGGAAATCTTAAAAATGAAAAATAATGGTTGAGCTCAACAACAGAATGTAAGGAACAACAGAATCAGTGAACTAAAAGATAAAACAACAGAAATTACCTAAATCTAAATAACCAGAAAAACATATATATACTGGGAAAAAAAGTGAATAGAGATGTTTATGTCGCTGCAGTCCCAGAAGAAGAGAAAGCGGGCAGGGCTGCAAAAATACTTAAAGAAATGACTCAAATACTATCAGAATGACTCAAACAAAAAACAGTAATAATAGCAAACGCTGGCAAGTATTTGGAGAAACTGAATTAGTCATATATTGCTGGTAGGAATATAAAATGGTAGAGCTACTCTGGAAAACAGTTTTAAACAAATTTTAGGAGCACGGGGTAGCTGATCAGGGAAATATTCAAGAATTCCTGGGCAGTGCTGAGAGACCCCATCTTTACATTACTGACGCCTCCTCATCATGCAGGTCTCAGCCAAGTTATTGCCTCCCTGGAGAAGCTTTCTCTGACCATCCAATCTAAAGTAGATGCCTTCTTTTTTTATTCTCCCTGAGAGAACCATGTTCTTTTTCCCTCAGAGAATTGATCACAAGTTGTAATTCCATATGTTGGTTTGCTTCTTAATTACAGTTAAGTAAGTTAACAAGTCCTACTGAACAATAAGCTCCATGAAAGCAAGATTCCTCCTGTGTTCAATATTGTACACTCAATACCTAACATAACACCAGGTACACAACAGGTGTTTAATAATTTTCTTCTTCTCCGGAGCTTTCTTCTTATACATTTTACTTCTACTGGGCCTCTTCTGAACCCACTAGTAACCCCCTCTACACATATGTTAAGGATCTTCTGTTGAGGACCCTTGTGCAAACCAAAAATGGAAATAGATTCTGAGTTAGGATCAATGTTTTCCTGTTTATACCACAAAATATAATTGCACATATTTTTTAATGTCAGTTTTATCTTTTATAGATGAAACTTTAGACTCTTCAGTTAAGACTGATTTTAATCTTATAGTGACTATCACCGTGCATTACAAAATGTGCTGTCAAATTTGGTATCATATACATACATTTTGTAAAATAGTTACTCCTGGTCTCTTTGGGTCAATCTATATTAAGTAAATTTTTTTCTTTTTTTAAAAAAAATATTTATTTATTATTTAGAGAGAGGAGGGGGTAGGAGGGACAGAGAGATGGATACAGAGGATCTGTCACAGCAGAGCCTAACGTGGGGCTTGAACTCAGGATCTGTGAGATCATGACTTGAGCCAAAATCAAAAGTCGGCGGCTTAACCAACTGAGCCACCCAGGTGCTAAGTAAAGTTTTCTAATAACTAAGTTTAAGGTTCTACATTTAATAGTAATGGAATTAAAACAGCAAAGAATTTTTAAAAATTTTTTTATTATTATTTTTTTTAACAGCAAAAAATTTTTAAAAGAGCATGATATCTGGAAATCAGTCCTGTGTTTAAGTCCTGGTTCCAACATTTATTGGCTTTTTGACACTAGACAAATTATTCCAAAAGTCTAAGATTCCCTATCTATAAAATGGGAGTAATTATGTCTCCCTCACAAGGACTGCTATGAAGATTAAATAAGACAATATATATAAAAAGCATTTTGCAAACTGAAAGCACCACCTAAATGTCATTACTACATCTGAAGGAAATCTTCCTGGATTATCTTCCCCTTCTTTCAAAAATGAACATATTTAAGAATCGCCTACTTTTTTCCATGACCAATAATTGTACTTGCTACAGTATATTTAAGCTAAATCTTCCTTCACTGTCATACTATCTACTTGGGTTGTTAGTTGGCAGCCTGTCCCCTTTAGATGATCAATTCTTAGTTTGCTATGAACCAAGGGGGGCGCTTGGGCGGCTCACTCAGTTAAGCATCTGACCCTTGATTTAAGCTCAGGTCATGATCTCACAGTTCAATGGGATCAAGCCCCGCATTGGGCTCTGCACTGAAAGCCTGCTTGGGATTCTCTGTTTCTCTCTGTCCATCTTTGCTGCTTCCCCATTCTCTCTCAAATGAACTAACATTGAGAGAGAGAGAGAGAGAGATCTTTCTCAAAAAAAAAAAAAAAAAAAAAAAAAAGACCCAAGGTAACTAGAACCATGTATATTTAAGAATATGCTCTAGATTATCTACACTGATGTGGGTATTATTTAGGAGTATCTATGGGACAAAGTGACTTAGGATCCTCCTACTCTACCACAGTTCTCAGTACTCCCATTCAAGAATATGCTCTAAATGAAGCTTCCTCAAGCGCTTCTTTCAAGAAGTGAAGTACACAAGCCTAAATGTAAGGATTTCGCCCGACAGCATTTTTTGTTTCTTTCTGGTTTAGACTATAGACAGCAAAGGTGACCAGCAATGTGAGCTCCAGATAAGTGGGGTACTACTCTGGGAGTATGAGCTCTCAGTCACCTAGAAAGTCTAGTTGACTATTCAAGGATGAAATCCATAATGTTTCAAAAGGTATTATTCTTTTCAATTTAATCTCAAAACAGAAGGCTGAACATGTCAAGGTGTATCAGTTTAGATTAGTTACAGAGGCATTACCATTAGATGACAAAATTCTTATTCTGATTTCTAATTCTTATGCACACATTCCCTTGAAAGTTTTTAGCACCATGACACAGAATAAGCAAAGATTATAGCAAGAGAATCAAAGATCCCCATAAGTAAAACTCGTTAGCATCTGGCTTATTTTATTTAAAAAAAAAATTTTTTTTAACATTTATTTATTTTTGAGAGATAGAGTCAGATACAGCGTGAGCAGGGGAGGGGCAGAGAGAGAGGGAGACACAGAATCTGAAGCAGGCTCCAGGCTCTGAGCTGTCAGCACAGCGCCCAACACGGGGCTTGAACCATGAACCAAGATCATGACCTGAGCCGAAGTCATACACTTAACCAACCGAACCACCCAGGTACCCCAGTATCTGGCTTATTTTAATAAAACCTGCTACCAGTATCATTACCCCTTTGAATTGGGTAAATAAGAAAGAATTTTTGATGTAAAGAAGCTAAGTATTTTCTAAAATCATTATACTATTAGAAAAAATGATATTATAAATTCTAAAAGTATTCATAGGACTTCTTCCATTTTATTATGAAAATTTTCAAATACACAGAAAAACTGATAAAACAATTTTATAAATTGTGACAAGAATTGGCAGTATGTTCTTTTGCATATTATCAGTAGTATCCACTTGTTTTTCAATTTTTCATATTTTAATTATCATCTCTTAATCTACATTTAACAAATACATAAGTTGAATTTCAAACTTGTCATGTAACATATAATACAGCCTAGAAGTACTGTAAGGTTTTTTTCCCACAGATTTCTACTTTTTATTATTTTTTTGTTTCTTTTTCCAAAGGGCTTGAATATTTTAATGGATAATTTTTTAATTTAATTTAATTTTTAAAAATTTACACCCAAATTAGGTAGCATATAGTGCAACAATGATTTCAGGAGTAGATTCCTTACTGCCCCTTACCCATTTAGCCCATCCCCCCTCCCACAACCCCTCCAGTAACCCTCAGTTTGTTCTCCATATTTATGAGTCTCTTCTGTTTTGTCCCCCTCCCTGTATTTATATTATTTTTGTTTCCCTTCCCTTATGTTCATCTGTTTTGTCTCTTAAAGTCCTCATATGAGTGAAGTCATATGATTTTTGTCTTTCTCTAATTTCACTTCGCATAATACCCTCCAGTTCCATCCACGTAGTTGCAAATGGCAAGATTTCACTCTTTTTGATTGCCAAGTAATACTCCATTGTATATATATACCACATCTTCTTTATCCACTCATCCATCGATGGACATTTGGGCTCTTTCCATACTTTGGCTATTGTTGATAGTGCTGCTATGAACACTGGGGTACATGTGTCCTTTCAAAACAGCACACCTGTATCCCTTGGATAAATATCTAGTAGTGCAATTGCTGGGTCATAGGGTAGATCTATTTTTAGTTTTTTGAGGAATCGCCATACTGTTTTCCAGAGTGGCTGCACCAGCCTGCATTCCCACAGCTTTCTACTTTTTAAATTTTTATCTTTACTACTGAAGTATAGTTGGCATACAATGTTATATTAGTTTCAGGTGAATAGTATCCACCCTTGATTGTCTGCAAGTGGGTATAATTTTTGCAAAGAGATTAAGTAATTCAGAACATTTTTTGGTGAATAAGGCAGGTAATCACATTGGGGTAACACAATGGGAGGGCAGGTTATTTCTCTGACCCTCAGTTTCCTCATCTGAAAGCAGCTTGCAAAGGAGAGGTAGAAAACACACTGATGAAGCATATAGCCTCTCTAAGACACTACTTTGGAGTATAACTATTTAGTTACACTTAAAAATTACTTCCATAATTTTACCCATATAAAGCATTTGCCACAGTGCCTGGTATGTGATAATAAGTATTCAATAACTGTTAGCTGCTATTCTTACCTATCAGTGGTTATATTTCAAAAACAATCTGGCAAAGTTAAAACTTTAGTTAACATTCTTTTTTTTTTTAATGTTCATTTTTTATTTTTGAGAGAAAGAGGGAGAGAGCATTTGCGTGTGGGGAAGGGTCAGAGAGAGAGGGGGACAGAGGATCCAAAGAGGGCTCTGCGCTGATAGCAATGAGCCCAATGTTGGGCTTGAACTCACAAACCGTGAGATCATGACCTAAGCTGAATATGGACGCTTAACCGACTGAGCCACACAGGCGCCCCAACATTTATGCTTTTGATTTACAAGATCAGTTATATGTATATATATGTGAATTGAGTATGTTAAGCATAATCATTAAACTAAGACTAAGAAAGAAATGTTGGCACTGTCATAATCTCTTAAATTCTTGTGTAGCTCTGTAAGGGATCTTTAACTTTACCATATGTAGTACCTTTGAAATTTACCCTAGTTCCTTTTGGCAGGCTGGAAGAATTCAAACAGACTACAGACTTGAGCAACCAGTGCAAAAAGGAGTGCAGACGTCTTCTTTCCAAAATTATTCCAAAATGCCTCAATTACAGCCTTATTTCTCCTACCCTTCCTTGGAATGCATTATCTAGATTCAAACTTTATGTATATATAAACTATATATATAAATATATACATATTTAAGGCCACAGCAAAAATGTATAGCATTATCTGGCATCTAGGAGCAGGGATATCTCTAATGGGGATGTAGAAAGATTGTGTGGCAGTGAAAACAGCACAGATTTGGAATCAGACAGACTTACATTTAAACCAGGACTGATGCATTGTGACAAGTTACTTCTCTGAAACTAGGTTTCTTTATCTGCTTATATATAAATGGGATAGTAATGGTTATTTTAGAGGGTTTTTGAGAAAATTCAAGGAAAACATAAAATGTCTGGCATGTAACAGGCAATCAATAAATGATAGTTGTTATTATCGCCACACTTTCATTCTATTTTATACTTGTGGACAAGTTTTATTTTCTACTTGTAAGAGTTTATAAACCAGAAATATATAAAGATATTATCCCTTTCAACTTAAAACTTAAGCAGAAATAACAAAAACCTCAATATACGTAAACAGAATTTCAGAGAGAAGACTTTCCCAATTTATGTTCAGAACTTGTTTTTGAAAACAGAAGTACTAAATTAAGCGACGCTTTCCCAATTCAAAGGTCAACAGCAGAAGTTAGTTTCTCCCTAATAGTATTTATTCTCCCACTGCCAAATGAAGATGTAAGGTAGGGGTGCCTGAGTGGCTCAGTCGGTTGAGTGTCTGACTCTAGATTTCAGCTCAGGTAGTGATCCCAAGGTTGTGGGATCGAACCCTGTGTGGGGCTCTGCACTGGTCATGGAGCCTGCTTGGGATTCTTTCTCCTGCTGCTCCTCCCCTGTTCATCGTGTGTGTGTGTGTGTGTGTGTGTGTGTGTGTGTGTGTGTTTTCTCTCTCTCTCAAAAGAAAAAAGGAAAAATGTAAGGTATTTTATACCAGCAAATTTCTAAATGGATATTTTGAAAGTTTAAATTATTTTTGCCATGAGAAAAGCAAAGAAGAAGAAAAAGAAGAAGAAAGATAAAAAGCAATTTTCCCAGATTAGAAAAGAAAAATGCTTATTCCAAATTACACAGTAAGTGGCAAGATAGGCAAAAATAAATGAATTCCTTTTCCTGGAATCAGGCTCATCTGGCCTTTTCTAAGAAAATAATTAAATGGCCACAGCAGCATTTCAAAATCCAATGCCAATTAACAGCGCATAATTCTGGTTTCCTCTGTCTAGTTTTTACCATGAAAGGCCATGGTCTGAAGCAGTCGATCAGCCACCTCCTGTGGGAATACTCCAGGTTCCTGAAGACACAATGTTCCATCTTGTCTTGCTGAACAGAACTTCTCAAGGTGAGTAGTCAGGAAATTTAAGCAGATATCAAGTAAGGAATACGGAGATGCCTCCTCCTTGGAGTCCAGAAAAAACATAAAAGGAATACAAAAGCCAACAAGTTAGTTTCCAGGAAAGTAGAGAACAAAACATTCATTTACTCGTTCAACAAGTATTTTTACTCAGTCCACCATATGTTAGATATTGTGTTAGGCAGTGGGAATACAACAGGTGACCCATGTTTTCAAGAAGCAGAAGAGAAACATTTAAACAAGTATTTACATAAAGTGCATTAAATACCATGTTAGAGGACATATTGGGTAGTATGTAAGCACAAGCAGGGTGCCCTAATCAGTCAAGGATGGTCAGGGAAGACCTCAGAGGTATAGCAGATCTTCCTAATCTTCTTCCTAATCTTCCTAAATTACTACTCATGACCCTTCCCTGTGCCTGAAGAAGACAAAATTCTTAGATTATTAGACTGATGACTCAGTTCTTCCAAAATCTAGCCCCATTTATTTTCCAACTTGATCTCCCACAAAATCCCCATCCCAATCTGATAATTTAAACAAGATGAATTTATGTGGGTAAAAGAATTTGCTTTAGGTGTTAGCATCTTCAAAATAGAAAAGGTTAACCCAGTTATTCCAGTCTGAGGAATAAAGAATTAATCAAATAAGCACAAAGATGTAAGTGTAAGGGTTTTAATTATAGAAATAAACACTCTAAGTATCCCCAATAATATAATTAAAATATAATTATAGGAGCTATTATTCATTACATGCTTTCTATGTGACTGTGCTGAGTATCTTACATGAATTATCCATTATTTCATTTATTCTTTCACCCCATTCTAAAAAGTAGTCAGGCATTATCTTCATTTTTAAAGTTTTAATTGAAAACTAGCTCAGAAAAGTAACATCTTTCTCATCATTCTGCACATGCTGATAAGGTATATATTCAAATTAAAAACTGACTCAGGAGCACAAATCTTAAATGCATTATACCATACATGTGACATTTTAATGGCAGCCATTAAAAAGTACAGTTCAAAGATATATTAATGACATACAGAAGGTATAAAAAGTTTATAGAACCTCCTCAACCTGATAAAGATTATGAGAAACCCAGTCAGTATCATACTTAATGTTTAAAGTCTGAATATTTCCCCACTAAAGTCAGGAATAAGACAAAGATACCTGCCTTCACCACTTCTATTCAATATTGTACTGAAGGTCCTAGAATTAAGCAAGAGAAAGAAATAAAAAGCATACAGATTGGAAAGAAAAAGTAAAACCATCACTATTTGCAGGTGACATAATCCTGTATAAAGAAAATCCTAAGGAGGGCACCTGAGTGACTCCGTTGAGTGTCCAACTCTTGATTTCGGTGCAGGTCATGGTCTCACAGCTTGTGGGATCAAGGCACGGGTGGGTCTCCGTGCTGACAGTGGGGAGCCTGCTTGGGATTCTCTCTCTCCCTCTCTTTCTGGCTCTCCCCAGCTGGCACGTTCTCCCTCTCTCAAAATAATTAAATAAACATAAAAAAAAAAAATAGGGGCGCCTGGGCAGCTCAGTCAGTTAAGTGTCCAACTTCGGCTCAGGTCATGATCTCATGGTTCGTGAGTTCAAGCCCCACGTCAGGCTCTGTGCTGACAGCTCAGAGCCTGGAGCCTGCTTCGGATTCTGTGGCTCCCTCTCTGCCCCTCCCCTGCTTTGTCTCTTAAAAAATAAATAAATGTTAAAAAAATAAAAATAAAAAAAGAGAGAGTCCTAAGGAATTAACAACAAAAACTATCAGAACTTAAAAAAAAACAAAAAACAAGTTCAGCAAGATTGTAGGCTATAAGACCTGTTTTATTTACAATACATAATATCAATTATATCTATACGCTTATAATGAACAATTTGAAATGAAATTAAGAAAACAATTCCAGGCGTGCCTGGGTGGCTCAGTCAGTTAAGCATCCGACTTCAGCTCAGATCATGATCTCACAGTTCATGGGTTCAAGCCCCATATCGGGCTCTATGCTGACAGCTCAAGCCTGGAGCCTCCTTCAGAGTCTGTGTCTCCCTCTCTCTCCACCTCTCCCCAAATTGTGCTAATTCTCCCTCTCAAAAATAAATAAAACATGAAAAAAATAAAAAGAAAATTCCATTTACAATAGCATCAAAAATAATAAAATAGGAATAAATTTAAGAAAAGTGTTAAAATAAGACATTAAAGACCTAAATGGAAAGACATCCATATTTATAGATCAGAAAACTTAATATTATTAATTGATCTACAGATTCAATACAATCTCTATCAAAATCCAGCTTACTTTTTGCAGAAATTAACAAGCTGATCTTAAAATTCATATGTAAATACAAGGGATCTAGCCAGACTATGGAAAGAGCCCAAATGTCCATTGACTGATGAATGGATGAAGAATATGTGGTATATACACACAATGCAATATTACTCAGTGATCAAAAAGAATGAAATCTTACCATTTGCAATGATGTGGATTGAGGTGGAGTGTATTATGTTAATGAAATAAGTCAGTTGGAGAAAAACAAATTCCATATGATTACACTCATCTGTGGAATTTAAGAAACAAAACAGATGAACATATGGGAAGGAGAAAAAAAGAGAGGGGACTCTTAATGATAGAGAACAAACTGAGGGTTGATGGGGGGGCGTGGATGGGGGAATGGGCTAGATGAGTGATGAGTATTAAGGAGGACACTTGTTATGATGAGCCCTGGGTATTGTATGTAAGTGATGAACTACTGAATTCTACTCTTGAAACCAATATTGCACTGTACATTAACTAAATAGCATTCAAATAAAAATTTGAAGGAAAAAGAAAAGAAATACAAGGGACCTAGAATAACTGAAATAATCTTGGAAAAGAACAACAAAGTTGGAGGACCCCCACTTGCCGATTTTGAAACTTACCACAAAGCTACAGTAATTGAGATAGTGTAGTAATTGAGATAGAATAGATATATAGATCAATTAAATAGAACTGAGAATCCAGAAATAAACTCTTATATTTATGGTCAATGTTGGGTTTTTTTTATTTTTTTTTAATGTTTACTTATTTTTGAGAAACAGAGAGAGACAGAGTATGAGCAGGGAAGGGGCAGAGAGAGAGGGAGACACAGAATCTGAAGCAGGGTCTACGTTCTGAGCTGTCAGCACAGAGCCTGACGCAGGGCTCGAACTCACAAACTGCGAGATCCTGACCCAAGCCAAAGTCGGATGCTCAACCGACTGAGCCGCCTAGGTGCCCCAATGGTAAATATTTTTTTATGGTCAATATTTTTGACAAGCATGCCTAGACAATTAAATAGGCAAAAGAACAGGCTTATAAACAAATGATGCTGGGACAAATGGACATCTACATACAAAAGGACAAAGATGGGAGTCCAACTTCACATCATATACAAAAATTAACTTAAGATGGATCAAAGACCTAAATGTAATAGCTAATTAACATCTTGGATGAAAACACTGGTATAAATCTTCCTGATTTCGGATTAATAAATGGTTTCTCAGATACAACACCAAAAGAACAAACAACCAAAGAAAAAACAGACACTTTGAATCTCATCAAAATAAGAAACTTTTGTGCTTCAAAGGTCATCATCAGGAAAATGAAAAGAAAGCCCACAGAATGGGAGAAATGAGCTGCAAATCATATATCTAATAAGAGATTTGTATCTAGAATATATAAATAACTCTTACAACTCAATAATAAAAAAAAAAACTCAATTAAAAACAGGCAAAGGTCTGAATAGATGTTTCTCCAAATAAGTATAAATGACCAATAATCATATGAAAAATGTTCAACACTATTAGCGATCAGGGAAATGCAAATCAAAATCATAATGAAATAAATACCTCACATCCAAGAGGGTGGCTATAATCAGGAAGTCAAATAATGAGTGTTGGTGAAGATATAGAAAAACTGGAACTCTCATACATTGCTAGTGGGAATATAAAGTGATGTGGACACTTTGGGGAAAAAAAGTCTACCATTTTACCATATAACTTAGTAATTCCAGCCCTGCATATCTACCTAAGGGAAATGAAAAACTTGTGTGTGAATATTTATAGAAAACTTATCATAATAACTAAAAAGTAGGAACAACTCAAATGTCCATCAACTGATGAACAGATAAACAAAATATAGCATATCTACAGAATGGAATACTATTTAGCAAAAAAAAAAAAAAATCCTGATATATTACACAACATGGATGGACCTTGAAAATAGTACACTAAGTGGGGCACCTGGCTGGATCAGTTGGAGGAGCATGTGACTCTTCATCTCAGGGCTGTGAGTTCGAGCCCTACATTGGGTGTAGAGATTACTTACAACAAACAAATAAATGAACTTAAAAAAAATAGTATGCTAAATGAAAAAAGCCAGTCACAAAAGAACATATACCGTATGATTCTATTGATATAAAATGTCCAGAATAGGCAAATCTATACAGACAGAAAGTAGATAACTGGATGCTAGGGATGGGTGGAGGAAGAGTTGAAGGAAAATGGGAAGTGAATGCTCATGGCTATAGGGCTTTTTTTGTGGGGCGGTGATGAAAGTGTTCTAAATTCATTGTGGTTATAGCTGCACAACTCTACAAATATATTAAAAACCACTGAATTGGGATACACTTTAAATGGGTGAACTGCATAATATGTGAATTATATCTCAATAAAACTGTCGTAAAAAATAGTTTATAGGGGCACCTGGCTGGCTCAGTTGGTAGAGCATGCAACTTTTGATCTCAGGGTCATGAGTTCAAGCCCCACATTGGACATGGAGCCTACTTTTAAAAAAAAGTTTATGAAACTGTAAATAAATACAAGACTAGAAAAAAAATACATCAAAATGTCAATGGTAGTTAATTTTGGGGATGTTACCAGTTTTCTTCTCCGAAAAAAAAATCAGACCTTCTATTCAGCACAGATTTCTATAATCAAAAATTGTTATTAAAATATTTACATGTTACAGTTTACAGAGTGCTTTCACATTCACATATTTGATTTTGTACTGAGTAAGGTGAGTAACAAATATGTTATTTTATATATGAGGATACAGACTTCATAAAAGCCATAAATGGCTGGCCCAGTGTGACACTGACTATTGGCTGCCAACCCTAATATCTGTCCTCTGTTTCTATGTTAATAAAACCTTTTATTTTTACCTGACCACACAACCACTTGTAACAAAGACCACACATCCCAGGTTCCTCTGCAGCTAGATGTAGTAAGGACACATTAGAATAATTTCAAAGGAAATAATTCATCAAATTCAACTGCTGCCACATAGAACTGTACCTATCTTATTTCCCAAGTTTTAACTATGAATTCTTCCTGCTTTTTCTATTCTTCATTGTACCATTTTCCTAAATGTTTAAAATTCATCCCCCAGATGAAACAAGCTATATTTCCACCTCAGTTGGTAAACGTCAAAATTATTTATTTTGCAGAAGAGAAAAAAAATGAAAGTTGTGTGTCAGAGGGAAGATATCAAACTTTATGAGTACATGCTTTTTACAAGACATTTAGCAGAATAAACTCAGGAAGTAATATATGAACGTTTATAATATTAAATAATCATTCTTTAACAAGTGGTAAAATATACTCAACAAGGAGGTTTGGACCCCATAAATTTTTCCTTTTCACGGAAATTCCACTTTATCTTGTTAATTGGTAAGCCAAAGAATTTTCTAGATAGTTGCTCCCCTGTTGGGAAGTGTATCTGCCTAATATTAATAACCTGGGCTTTGGAGCTAGAGTGCACATCCTAACTTCTTACTTGCTAACTGTGTGACATCATACACATTACCCAAACTTTTGTTCTTCAGTTTTCTCACTTATAATAGGGATAATCATAATGCCTATCTCATGAAGTTGTTGTGAGGATTAAATGAGATAAAGCAGGAACCAGAGAGAACATAGGATAATGGCAGTGTGTCTGGAAACACAGAGCTTGTAAAGGACGGAGCCAGAATTGAAACCCAGGAAATGTGGCTCCAGAGCCTACAACTTTATCCAATGGCAATATATTACCTTTTCAACTTTATATACCAATGTTGAATACAGTATCTCACCTATACTCAAAAGTAGGCCTGTGATATGAACAAGGATAATCACCCCCATTTAAGAACAGAGAGGTTATGTACCAAGCAGTGAAAGAACTAGAACTATACTTAGGTTATCTAAGCCAATATCTAAACTCCCATGATTCCCCGAATCCTAGTAATTTAAGCTAATACAGAAGTATTGAGAGACCAGTGCTTTCTACTTTATTTTTTTTAAGTTTATTTATTTATTTTGAGAGAGAGAGAGAAAGCAGGGGAGGGACAGAGAGAGAGGGAGAGAGAGAAAGAATCCCAAGCAGGCTCTGCCTGATCCGGGGCTCGAGCTCACAAACCATGAGATCGTGGCCTGAGCCAAAATCAAGAGTCGGACACTTAACCAACTGAACCACCCAGACACCCCCTACTTTATTTTGAAACAAATAACAGTAGCACAGAAGACTAAAAAAGAAAGGATACAGGAGAAGCTGGAATTCAGTGCCTAAAAAATGAATCTCTTGGAAATTCCTGCTCAGAGATTTTCCCCTTTACCAACTAGGTACACCTCTGGCAGAGTAAGAACAAAACTCCTACCAAAAATAGCAGAGGAGAGAGGAGGTCAAATCTGACTTCATTTGAATGTTGTTGTTTTTTTAAATTTATTTATTTGGGGGGGGGGGATGGGAATAGAGACAGAATCCGAAGCAGCCTCCTCACGGAGCGTGACTCAAGGCTCAAACCTACTCATGATCTGAGCTGAAACCAAGAGTCAGATGCTTACCTAACTAAGCCACCCAGGTGCCCCTGACTTCATCTGGATCATAAAACAATCCACACAGTTCAAAGACTAAACAATTTCTAGAAAGGAGAGTTGTTGTTTTTTTTTTTGAGAGACGAGAAAGAATCTTCTTTGTGTGTGTGTGTGTGTGTGTGTGTGTGTGTGTATTTTGAGAGAGAGTAAGTGTGAGTGGGGGAGAGGTGTAGGGGTGTTAGGTGGGGATTGAGAGAGAGAAAATTTTAAACTGACTCCTAACCCAGCTCTGAGCCGACAATGTGGGGGCTTGATCTCAAAAACTGTGAGATCATGACCTGAGCTGAAATCAAGAGTCTGAGGTTTAATTGCTTAACCGACTGCGCCACCCAGGTACTCCAGGAAAGTTCTTTTTAATTAATTGAAATGCAATCTATTCAATCCAGCCCTACCCAGTTCTTTAATGCACAGCTCTTATCATATTACTCTACTTCTAAAAAAAAGTTTCGAAGGTGCCATATTATCTATAACCACAGTTCTCATGCTGGGAACACATACAAGGGGTTCCCAGCAGAGGTGTGCCAGGGAACTAAAGCTAGAGAATAAACTTGGCACACCACAGAACATTAAACATATCCAAAGATTATTTGAGGGGATGAAGAGTATGGGAGGATGGCAGAGAGGGAATTATGTAACCAATATGCGACTTCAAATATTTTTGTACTGAAACAAATACATGATGTCAAGGGCAAACACTGCATGAATTTTAAGACAAAACAGAAGTTATCAAGAAATTAATGTTTGTAAACACCAGTTTCTAAAAATTCCCTTTCCTATCCCACAGCAAATTTAGTTTCCTCTGCTGTTAGAAGTTGGAAAAACAGGGGTGCCCAGGTGGCCCCGACAGTTAAGCATCTGACTCTTGATTTTGACTCAGGTCATGATTTCACAGTTCGTGAGTTAGAGCTCCACATAGGGCCTGAGCTGACAGTGTGGAGCCTGCCTGGGATTCTCTCTCTTTGCCCTTTCCTAACTCATGCTCTCTCTCTCTCTCAAAATAAATAAATAACTTAAAAAAAAAAAAGAAGTTGGAAAAACAAAGACCTTAAGAATAAAGTGTAAACACTTCAGCAAGGTATTCAAAATGTTTTACTAACAGGCTCCAACCTTCCTTTCAACTCTCATTTTCCACTGTTCCCTTCTCCCACCAAATATGCTACCTACCAGGTACACTAAACTACGTGTAACTTAATGCAACCTACTACTTAACACTGTTCCTTAAGCACTGTGACAGGCACTTAGATACCTCTGAGTCTTTTTTTTAGATTAGTACTTCTATGTGGTAAAATTTCACATGTCCTTCAAAATTCAGTCAAACATCACAAGTTCTGTGATGTCTTTGTTAATTTCCAAAGCAGATTTTACTCTCAGCACCTGACAAATTAAACTGCACCATAACAACAACTATCATGTACTGAATGACAGCTGTGTGGTACCAGGCACTAACGTAACTACTTTATACATGCTTGCAATCTCAAAACAACTTTGTTTTGAACCAAGTAAGTAAGTAAACCGAGGCTCAGAAAAATTAATTTACATGTCAAAGATAAAACAGCCAGCAGATGGCAGAACTAGAATAAAAATTACCACTGCTATTTTTCATGAAACACTAAGTCTCAGGTCCTGGTTCAGAGCTCTTTTAGATACATGAGTTCTTTCAATTTCTATGAATCAAGCACCATTACAAGATGCATTTTAAAAATGAGGAAACTGAGACTTAGGTTAAATATCTTCCCCATATTTACATGGCCAACAGGTTACTCAACTGGGACTCCTAACACAAGAATGAGGTCACAGCCTACATTTTTAAGCTTTTACCCACTAAGCTATAACAGTATAATAATCATAATTATTGAGCTCATGCTATTTGTTAATATATGCTATATGCCTAAACTATGGTCAGCACTTTACATATATAATTTCATTTACTTCCCATGAGAATTCTGTAAGTTCAATTCTATCAGTATCTCCATTCTACAAAGATGAGGATGCTGAGGTTTTGAGTGGTTAAGTAATCTGCTTAAGATGATACAGCTAAGAAGTGGCAGAGTCAGGACTAGACCTCAGGCAATCTGACTGTAAAGTTAATTTTGTGCTTTAATCACTACATAACAAGCTGCCACTTATATCTGACTCCAAATCTAGGTTTCTTTTACAATGCCATGTTAACCACAGTTATTAATCACTGTGTGTCTCCCCCACCAGACCATGATGTTCTTTAAGTTCAAGGAACCTATTAACGCTTTTCTAAGATTTTAAGTAATCTCCACACCCAACATGGGGCTCAGAGTCACAATTCCAAGACCAAGAGTTGCATACTTTACCGACTGTACCAGCCAGATGCCCCTTAATGTTTGCTTTATATTCCTAGCACCCAGCACAGTCCCTGACATTTGCTGGTGAAAGAAAGAAAGAAAGAAAGAAAGAAAGAAAGAAAGAAAGAAAGAA
>NW_026057585.1:63168688-63211297 GCF_023721935.1 Panthera uncia
GAAAGAAAGAAAGAAAGAAAGAAAGAAAGAAAGAAAGAAAGAAAGAAAGAAAGAAAAGAAAGAAAAAAGAAAGAAAGAAAAAGAAAGAAAAGGGATTCAAATTAGAACCAGTAAAGGGACTTGTCCAGTGTCACAATATTTCTAAGAAGTAGGGCCAAGACATAAACCCAGATCTGTTGATAATGAAGTCCATACTTCTTCCACTATACCATACCATCTCTCAGAACAATTATTAGTTTGGCACTGATGCAAATTCCAAAAAACAGTTTGGGGACCCAGTGGTTGTTACGATGGCTCAGACATGAGGTGATGATGCTGTGGATTAGGGTAGAGGCAATGAAAATGGAAAAAACAATCAAAAGTAAAAAATAATTTGAGGGAAGAATTGACAACATGAAGTAAGTATTTCTGAACCCCAGTACCTACCACAATGCCTGGCACTCTACTAAACAGGCAAATGTTCTCTGAAGGACTGACCAACATTCATCATATAGCATACTTTTGACACACATTATCTCATTTAGCCCTTACAACAGTCTTGAGAACTGGTATAACAGACATTTTGTATATGATGACACCAGAGCTCAGAAATAATATGACCAAATTCATCCAGTTAGAATGTGGTAGAATTGAGTTTTGAATCAAGGTATATAATTTCAAATATTATGCCCTTTTTCTTATCTTATATAGCACCCTAAGGTAAAGAAGGGAAGTAGGAAGAAGGGAAGCTGAGATAAAAAGGAAAAAAAACAAAAACAAAACCAAAAACAACTCCAAGATTTAAAGGAGTTAACCAGGAAGGAAAAAGTGTGTGTGTGTGTGTGTGTGTGTGTGTGTGTGTGTGTGTGTGTGTAACAAGAGGGGAGCACAATAAAGCACATGGAATAAAATGCTAACATTTTGGGCAATTTTGGTGACTGTTACATAAGAATTCTTTGTATTATTTTTGCAACTTTTTATAAGTCTTAAATTGTCAAAATAAAAAGTTAGAAAATAAAAATAAAAAACGAAATAGTGATTAATGCTCACATAACCTCACTGACAAAACTGACAAGACTAGGCAAAGGATTACTTCTTCAGAGGAATTTGTTGTAGTCATGGAGTCTGTCTGCTTAGGCAAGTACAGAAAAGGAACTAATGCTTTGGTGAAAGAACTGAGCTGAATATACAGATTTAATTAGCATCCCCTAGTGGTGACAACTGAATGGTAAGAATAGATAAATTCTCAGAGGGAGTGATAGATCAGTAGAGATTAACTAAGCCCTATAATTAACTATCACAAATATAGCAGGCAGAATGACATGGTCCCTGAACAATGGCTGAAAAAATATCCTATAGCAAATAGGAAAAACACCTATTTGCAGTATGAAAGAACAGCACAGCTCTTTTAAAAATTTTTTTGGTTAATATGGTATTTTCTGCAACAGGATATAATCCTGACACAGTGAATTATTCAAATAAAGTTTGCCCAGATTGGTCTTCTCCAATACTGCTGGTCAGAGTGTAAACAGGCACAATTTTTCTGGATATGAAAGATTTAATAATAGTCTTTAAAACATACACACTCTTGGGGCGCCTGGGTGGCGCAGTCGGTTAAGCGTCCGACTTCAGCCAGGTCACGATCTCGCGGTCCGTGAGTTCGAGCCCCGCGTCAGGCTCTGGGCTGATGGCCCGGAGCCTGGAGCCTGTTTCCGATTCTGTGTCTCCCTCTCTCTCTGCCCCTCCCCCGTTCATGCTCTGTCTCTCTCTGTCCCAAAAAAAAAAAAAAAAAAAAAAAACGTTAAAACATACACGCTCTTGATCCAGTACCTCTTCATCCAAGAATTTACCTAAAAAATAGTAAATGATCAGAGATATTAACAAAGGCATTTACACAAAGGGACTGATCACAGTTTTTCTGACAAAAAAAAAAAAAAATTGACACATACAAATGTCTAAAATAGGGGGAGGGGTGCCTGGCTGGCACAGTCAGTAGAGCACATGACTCTTGACCTCGGGGTTGTGAGTTCGAGCCCCACGTTGGGTTTTGAGATTACTTAAAAACAAAATCTTTAAAAAAAATAGGGGGAAATGGTAAGCAAATCATAGTGTATCAACTCTGTAGAATATTACACAGCAATATGTATGTTTCTGAATAAATTTTAAAGACATGGCAAAACACTAAGAATAAAGTATTAACCTAAGTTAAATAAAAAATATATGCAGCAGGATTTTAATTAAACATCTATACAGTCATAGGAAATTATATTGCCTGAAAAGCATTTCAGAAGATTAGAAAGCTGCCTCCAAATTAAATAATATGCTGTCGTATATCTACAGAGAAGAGCAAGGGAAAGACATGAAATAAAATAGGATAGAGGATACCTCAAAGGTAGGGAAAGTGGCATAAAGGAATGGTGCACACAGGGAAAAAAATGGCAGTGGTCATGCTCTATTTCTTAACTTGGGATACTAGGTTTTTAGGTATTTGTTTACTATGTTTCATGACTTATATAAATGTTTCATATGGTCTTCTGAATATATCAAATTATTAAAAATGGAAAAAAGACAAAAATAAAAATTAATGGAAACCAAAAAAGCTGTATTTGTTTCTGCTTTTCGAGTATTATAAAATAACAAAGAAACTGTCATTTTATCAAAGATGATATTTTTCAATATAATAGTTTCATATTCAAACTAAAACAGACATTTGATTGGACTCAGTAACAATATTTTTTTTTTTTTTTTTTTTTTTGGGACAGAGAGAGACAGAGCATGAACGGGGGAGGGGCAGAGAGAGAGGGAGACACAGAATCGGAAACAGGCTCCAGGCTCCGAGCCATCAGCCCAGAGCCTGACGCGGGGCTCGAACTCACGGACCGCGAGATCGTGACCTGGTTGAAGTCAGACGCTTAACCGACTGCGCCACCCAGGCGCCCCTGCAATATTTTAATTTTGAATGATAACATGTATGTGTACACACGTGCATGGGCACACATATTATTCCTGAATTGGCCATAATGTAACTTCTTACCACTGCTCTTATACCCTTTCCCAATGTAGTCTTACATTCCCCACAGGTTTTACCATCTGCTAGTGATGGACTGTTGGAAAGGGAGACTTAGGAGGGTTTTCAGAAGAAAAGCAGAGGAGCAGCTATGATGTATAAGGGAAGCAGACAGGAAATAAAAAGAGAATTTTGAGAAGCAGATCTGTGAACTCCCTTCTATTTCACAATGTTCCACAATTTACAAATAAAGACTTACACTTATTTTGAAATGACTTTTTGGCTGCGGGGGATTATGGTCCATGGATTATGATACTGTTAAGACTACATACATAGGTCACGATTTAAACAGTTATATATAGGCGGTTAAAGAATTTCTCCTACTATTAAAGCTAGGTATATACACAAATCTTCTCTTGCACCTGCGTTTAGATATTACAGAGCAGGGCCTTGAAGGAACAAAACAGAGGAAAAGAATGACTAGAATGAAAGGATGTCAAAAGAGGTCTTGACGTGACATTACCTACAAGAGACACAAAAGGCTCTCAAATGTTGGAAATGTTGAAGGAAGGAAGGAAGGAAGGAAGGAAGGAAGGAAGGAAGGAAGTGCTATAGCTAGCACTTCAATTTATAAAACCTTTTCAAAATAATCATCATGACTCTGTAAGTTAAGGAGAATAGACATTATTTCTGTTGAGGAAACTGATGTTCAGAGAAGGAATGTTACCAGTGGTAGCCATGCCTCCCTTTCTTTATATATGCTGTTCCCTCTTCTTAGAATGCCCTTTCCTGTCTGTCCATCTATCAAATTCCTGTTCCTTCTACAAAAGCCAGTACATTATGCCCACTCCTCCATGATATTCCTCATATACCAAAACACACACAGATGTAATCACACTACAGTTTGTATATAGTTCTATTGTAGTCACCTATTGTATAACTTTTTCTTAGATGGCTGTCTCCCCCTCTAGACTATGAATCCAAAGAAAGTTAGTAGCTCTCAAATTTTTTTGTTTGTGGCTCACTTAGGTGGGGCAAAAAAAATTCACAGCTTACTTGGTTCCCAAGCTCCAGGGGGAAATTAACAATTAAGTATCATTACAAGGAAATTTTATAAATATCTGTTTTAATAACAAGAAAATGAATGTTTCCTATTTGATTAACAATACATTGTCAAAGTCTGAATTGGGAAATTTTTTCAATTTTTTCAATTTTTTTTTTTTTTTTTTTTTTTTTGAGAGAGAGCGCGAACACAAGCAAGGGAGGGTCAGAGAGAGGTTGAGAGACAGAATCCCAAGCAGGATCCACGCTGTCAGTGCAGAGCCAAATGCAGGACTTGATCCCAGGTCCTCATGACCTGAGTTGAAATCGAGTCAGGCACTTAACTGACTGAGCCACCCAAGTGCCCCTAAATTGGGAAACTTTTATGTGGAGAGTACTATTAATGCAAATATACATTACCACACACTAGCTTAACAAATAAAACACAACAAATGATACCAATAATAAAGTTAAATTAATAACAGTTCATAATTAAGATACAAAACTAGCAACAATAAAAAAGTACCAACTCAAGACTATTGATATACTGATTACAAAGCTCTCTCTCAAGAAATTACAGGAAATCCAACAAGCTACATTTGTACACATGTAGTAGGAGCTTTGGAACGCTTCCAAGTGTCAAACTTGTTCATTAAAGACTAGTCTTCAGTTAACTCATAATCTGGTAACTTTAGCTTATGATTACTAAATTGTAGGGTTGTTTTTTTTTTTTTTTAACATTTATTTATTTTTGAGACAGAGAGAGACAGAGCATGAACGGGGAAGGGGCAGAGAGAGAGGGAGACACAGAATCTGAAACAGGCTCCAGGCTCTGAGCTGTCAGCACAGAGCCCGACGCGGGGCTGGAACCCATGAACCGTGAGATCATGACCTGAGCCGAAGTCGGACGCTTAACCGACTGAGCCACCCAGGCGCCCCTCTATTTTTTTTTTTTTTTTAATTTTGTAGGGTTTTTTTAATGTTTATTTTTGTGAGAGAGAGAGCGCGCGAGAGACAGCAAGCATGAGCAGGGGAGGGGCAGAGAAAGAGGGAGACACAGAATCCGAAGTAGGCTCCAGGTTCTGAGCTGTCAGCACAGAGCCCAGTACGGGGTTTGAACTCACAGACCATGAGATCACGACCTGAGCCGAAGTCGGACGTGAAACCAACTGAGCCACCCAGCCGCCCCTAAGTTGCAGTAATTCTTAATTACACACTAAGTAGTTCTCTCGTATGTAGATATAAAAATGAGAAGTCTGGGGAACTGCATCACTTGCCAGCCCCTAGGAGTTAGGAAAGGATGTTTAGAACAGTTCATCATCTATCAGGAGGAGCTTTCTGTCTCACAAATTGAAAACGACTGGAGTTAAGATCCATGCCTTACCCATTTTTATATCCCCTACTCTGGCACAGAGCAAATGCCTGTCTACTTGAGTCTGTGAATATGTGAACTACCTGTAAGCAGATTCCCTGCTTTTGAAACGCTGCTTCTTATAAGAACATGGCACAGTTAGGGGTGTGGGATAATGAAGCCAGGGGAAAAAAAGAATAGTTTCTCAAGACAGCTTTTCCACTTGACTACTTTTTGTGGCAAGTACTAGTTTCTAATAGCAAGAAAATGTCTTACCGAGATATCATCTCTCTCTCTCTCCCCCCCATAAAAGACATATGTCTTATATAGCAGTGTATCTTTTTGGATGGCTTTCCATTTCTACAGAACCTTGCTCCATACCACCCCAACAACAAGAGGATCCCTCCTTATCTATTGCTCTTTAAAACCCTAGGTCCAGTATTCCTCCTACTAGCCTCTGGAAAAGGCACTTCATTTTGTGCCTCAGCTTCCTTATCCACAAAATGACATCTATAATATTTTTCCTTTCGCTTCATAAGGTTATTGAATCAAATGAAATAAAGGATATGAATATACTATTTTATTCTTAGACGTTGTTACTAGGGACATCCATAAAGTGTATTTTTCCTTGTAATTAACCAAAAAAGAGACCTCATTACTCAAGGGATTCTGGAAGCTACAGGGTCTGTCTTTGAGGAAGCTCATGTTGACACTCATTAGCTCTTCCTAAACCTTCTCATGGCTTTCTTTTAATCTCTCTCTTTTTTTTTTTTTTTTTTTGCTTCCTTATGTTCTCTTTCCTTGAAATATTTAGTCATCTATACAACACTCAGTTAGAGGAAAGGCATTCTCAGTCCCTTTCCCATGACTTAGTTATGTATTTTGTAGGTTGGTTTGTTTTATAAATTTAAAAGCTTCATCTGTTACTATGTTGCCAGGGTCATGGCAAAGCAGCATTTCAATATTCTAAGTAGTGGCCCACTCATTCCTACCAAGTGGGAAGGTGAGGGACACTGGAAATTGTCTATATATCACAACTGTAGTCTACTGTTGGAGGGCACTGTGGCTTCCACTACTGCTGGTATGACAAAAAATGAAAGAGATCAGGCATCTTTTCTTTCATTCTTGAAAGCCCCATAAAATGCATCCAATAAGTTATTTCTTGAATGAATTAGTAAATTACTGGATGGTAACTTGTCTCAAAACTTATTTTATTTCTCCTAATGATACTACTTCAGGAAACATCTGATACAAAAAAGTATCAAAATTGCCTTAATTCCTTAAGACAGAACTTGTGGGCTTTCAGGATCATTGAATATTGAGGTCTCTCTTTTAATTAATTATAAGAAAAATATACTTTATGGATGATGCTGGTAACAATGGCTTACAGTAAACAAAGGAAGCTCACATTCTTTATTTCATTTGACACAATAGTCTTATGAAATGAAAGGGAAAATATTGCAAATTTTATTTTACAGATAAGGAAGCTGAGGGACAAACATGAAGTACCCTTTCCAGAGGCATTATGGTGAGTAGGAAGAATACTGACCTAGATTTGAATTCTAGTGGTGTTTAACTGTAAACTATCTAGCTTTTCTGACCCTCAGTTCTGTCCTTGGTACAATGGGGTAATATTGGTACTTACCTCATGATGCTGTTGTCAGGATGAAGTGAGAAAGTATGTTCAAAGCCCATAACACAATGCCTGACAGAGTAATTATTCAGTAAATATTCCTTTCTTACTAGCCATGATCTCACGCAAGTAATATAAATTTAGGTTTCAGACACGTAGGACAGCAGGTTCTTGGTTGTAAATTCTCGAGAGATTTTTCCCATGCAGAGTCCATGTCAAGACAAATAACCCTCTTTGTCTCCCTACACCATCAAGCAGATATTTAAAAAAAAAATTTTTTTTAATGTTTATTTATTTTTGAGAGAAAGAGAGACAGAGTGTGAGCAGGGGAGGGGCAGAGAGAGAGGGAGACACAGAATCGAAAGCAGGCTCCAGGCTCTGAGCTGTCAGCACAGAGCCCAACGCAGGGCTCAAACCCACGAACCGTGAGATCATGACCTGAGCCGAAGTCGGACGCTTAACTGACTGAGCCACCTAGGCACCCCAAACAGATATTTATTTTTTATGCTACCTTTTCACTAACGGTGTAGACATTTTAGGATCCTGGCTTTTTGTAGCTGTCTCAGTTCCAACTCATGTGAGTCAGGCTCAACATACCTGAAATGTTCCTAAACCTGACAAATCTTCCAAGAGAAGACAAATGGCTCTGATAGTGCTCCTTTTTTTTTGTATCCCTGGATGATTTTTTTTTTCTTAAGACTGGGACAAAAACCAGGTGACTACAAAGATTACAAACTTGACAATTTTATGATTAAAAATAAAATTGTTATTGACATCTCCCTGAAGGATTGTGTAATACTGTTCTGAAAAGTGGTGGTTTGAGAGTCAGCTTGCCTAGTTTAAAGTGCCAGTTCTACCACTCACAAAACAATATAATCTTAGGCAAAGTACCTAATCTCCCCGTGCTTCAGTTTAATGATCTGCAAAATGCAGACAATAACAGTACCTATATCATAGGAGTATTGTCAGAATTAAATAAATTCTAAGTGGAAGACACTTAGAACAGTGACTGATATATTAACTGCTCAGTAAATATTACCTATTATTATAGAAGATAAACTCAATAGAACTGTTTTATTCACTGCTGCATTCCCAGAGCCTAAAGTAATGCCTATTACAGTGGGCACTAAATGTTTATTGAGTGAACAAATGAACAATCAAGCACAAATTTATTGTTAGATGTACTTAAGATAATTTTAACTCCTAGATAAAAAGACTGTATGCCCACAGAGAAATATTAAGTCCTAAGTCCAGGCCTGAAATTAAAGACTGGGAATGAAAGGCACACAAGTGTCATTTGAGTTCACAGGTATAAGAAAGTTCAGATACTGGACAATCTTTGACTCCTTATTTTAGTAGTACTCCATGGGAAATCTCTTCTTAGTTTATTGGTTTTGGGGTTTTTTGTTTGTTTGTTTGTTTTTTTGTATTTTCTACTACTGATTCAACCAAGTCAAACTTCTAGCAATAAACATCTAAGATAACCTTAGATATGATCTAAACCTTTTACCTTCTCCTTCCCCAAACACAATCATTTTATAAATGAAGAAGGAAGGTAATACCAAGGGCACAGATATATTGTGCCTAAGGGTACAGATTTATAGAACTATTTGGCATGGACTATAGGGTCTTATTTTTCTAAATCCCTGGATGCCAAATGAAAACACAGGTAAGACAAGCTTCTTGTACGTATCACTTCAAGGCCTGGCCAGTGTGGCAAACAACTATGTGCTAAAGGGCAAGGAGCTAGAGTTCTACTTAAAAAGATCAAGGCCTAGAAAGGTAAATAAATACCCTTCTCTTCCATTTTAACTCCTGTAATAAAACAGTCTAAGAAACAAAACAAAAATTCAGGTCAGTAATCACTGAACATATGAATAGATCCTAGGAATCGCTAATTCAAACAGATACTTCAGCATTATTTTTCTCCTAACTACTAACATGAGTTTTGAAATATAATATGGTAAACAGAGAAGCCAGGTTAATAATGGAAAGAACATTGGCCTGCAGTCAGTTCTGGCTCTGCTACTTACTAGCTGTGTGATCTCAGGAAAATAAATTAACTTCTCAGTTTTATTACCTGTAAAATTGATGCTAAACTTCTATCTTGACTACTTCACAAAATGGTCATGAAGAATAAATGGGACGTATATGAAAATGCCTTTAAAATACTACAGTACTATTCAAATTTTAACATAATGGAATGAAGTGGTGTGAAAAGTTGGTAATATATTCATGGAGATTAAGAGCTCAAGTGCCCTGACCCCTTAGTACGATAGCTAACAGAATGTATCTACTATATAACAACTTACCTTTAACTGGCTAGAATCTTACCACATTTTTTAAGAGGTAGAAGGGATCACAGAGAAGATTTAACACAACTTTTCCATTTGAGAAATTTTTAAATGAAGGCATACACAGGTGAAATGATTTGCCAAAGGTTACAAGGTCTATGAAAAGGAAAAAAACCCTGACATTATATAACCAAGAACATTCAAGCTTAAAAAATGTCCTTAGAAAAGGAGAATATGACATTGAACAGGCATTAAGATGCTGGAGAGCTAAGAAAAATGTTTGTACAAAGGAGAACTAATGATAGGAAAAGAAAAACAAAAGATCTTTACACAGAGCTAACAAAATGTTTAAATAATTAACCACCCCTCTAGATTTACCAGTAACTGATTCTTTACTATCTGTGTTTAAATATGCTATTCTCTGGAAGGGCATCGCCACAAATTATAGACAAATAATTGGAAAGTGTTTATACAAAAAGACATTGCTTGGCAATTCATCTCAAAATCATCTGGCTTCCTCCCCAAGTCTTCCTGTTGAACTCTTCTGGACAGAAACATTTATTCTAGGTCAAAAGCACCTCTTGGAGGCTAGTAAGAGAAAGTATCTGATCCAACATTTCTTGCCCATCAAACCTCTTTTTCCTCTCAGGGGACCTGTGCAGAGTATTTCATCTTTCTTTCCTTTTCGTAACTCACATCTCAGTTAACATTACCTTAGGCAATTCTCTACAAAGTACACATACTCTTTTACTGAACAAATATTTATTTACTTACTATGTCTCAGGCATTATGCTAAATGCTTAAAACATGAAGTTGAAAAACACTACTGTCCTTGTCCTCAGAGAGCTCACAATCTGGAGAGGCAGCCACGCTCCTTAACAAACAGTACAAAGTACAAGAGAGACACAAAGAAAGGAGTAACCCAAGGATGCCTGGAGGTAACTGAAGGCTTCACAAAGGAGATAGGTCTTAAGGAGACACTCAAAGTCAAAAAGTCAAGAAAGAAGACAGCATCCTAGACAAAAGGAACAGTGTAAACAAAACTCAGAAGCACAAAAAACACATAATGTGTACTCAGTATTACTGAGCCTGCAGACTTTTCTCATAAAATGATTAGATCATTAGATTAAAAGATAATAAGGGTCCTAGTATTATATGCAAAACACATTCATTTAACAACTATTTGCTGAACCCTACTATGTGCTAGACACTGCCAAGTACCCAGGATACAGATCTTCGTAGACCCATTGGTGTCCATATTATAGCTGCCACCTGAGCTCTACAGTACAATTTGTGCAGCCCTAGCAACACTATAGGACCACTATAAACTAGCGGGACCCAAACTGCAGACTCCTTAAGTATGGTAGAGTCCATAAATTCACATGCATACCACGTATGCTCTGTACACAATAAAATCTTGAAAATATCTACTATTTTCAATGTTGTTAAAATTAAGAGATGGGGTGCCTGGCTGGCTCAGTTGGTTAAGCGGCCGACTTCAGCTCAGGTCATGATCTCGCGGTCCGTGAGTTCGAGCCCCGCGTCGGGCTCTGTGCTGACGGCTCAGAGCCTGGAGCCTGTTTCGGATTCTGTGTCTCCCTCTCTCTGACCCTCCCCTGTTCATGCTCTGTCTCTCTCTGTCTCAAAAATAAACAAACGTTAAAAAAAAAAAAAAATTAAGAGCGAAGTATCACTTTAAAAGTTAAAAACAGAACTACCCAACGATCAATCCCACCACTGGGTACTTACCCAAAGAATACAAAAACACTAATTCAAAGGAATACAGGCACTCCTATGTTTATAGCAGCATTATTTACAACCCAACACGTGGAAGTAGCCCAAGTGTCAAGTGTCCATCAATTGATGAACAGATAAAGACCGTGTGAGATATCTATATCTCCAGCCATAAAAAATAATGAAAAAGAATGAAACTTTGCCATAGAGCTCAAGAGTATAACACTAAGCAAAATAAGTCAGAAAAAGACAAATACCGAATGATTTCACTCATATGTGGAATTTAAGAAACAAAACCAAAAAGCAAAGGAAAAAAATGAGAGAGGGTCAAAGCAAGAAACAGACTTTTAATTTTAGGGAACAATTTGACGGTTACCAGAGGGGAGAGGGTTAAGGTTTGGGTTAAATAGGTGATGGAAGTTAAGAACTGCACCTGTGATGAGCACAGGGTGATTTACAGAACTGCTGAATTACCAAATTGTACAACTGCAAATAATATGACACTGTATGTTAACTAACTGGAATTAAAATAAAAACTTAAAAACAAGAAATGTGGTAATAGTTATATTCAATTTGACTCTTCATTTATTGGAAATGAACTATACTTCCAATGTTTTATTTGTGGAAACAGGCTTGCAAGTAGCAGCTTAATACCATTCCTTTTATTTTGTCATTTAGAAATGAAACAGAACAGGGGCGCCTGGGTGGCGCAGTTGGTTAAGCATCCAGTCTTGATCCCGCCTCAGGTCATGATCTCACAGTCTGTGAGTTTGGGCCGCCATCATGCTCTGAGCCATCAGTGCAAACAGAGCCCACCTGAGATTCTGTCCCTCTCTCTGCCCTTTCCCCACTTGTGTGCAATCTCTCTCTCTCTCTCTCTCTCTCTCAAAATAAATAAATAAAGTTAAAAAAAATTCTTTTAAGTTGTTAGAAATAAAACAGAACAGCACAAAACCTTTTGATTTTTTTAAGTACAAAAATGCAAGGATTCCAAATTTAAGGTTAAAAAGTCATTTTGTATCTATTTTGATGCCACAAACATAATTTCAATCTACACTGCAATATATTCATTTTAAAATATGACAAATAGTGCTTTATCTTAATTAACGTGTCATTTGTTAAATAGGAAAAGGCTGAAATTTGTTTTAATATGTTTTGTTCAATGTATTATTAAACTACATAAATAATTTAAAAATAAAGTATATTTTACTTAAAATTACTTTTTTTTTAATCTTCTATTTATTTAAATAATCTCTACACCCAACATGGGGCTCGAACTCATGAGATCAAGAGTCACATGTTCCACATGCTCTGCCAACTAAGACAGCCGGGCACCCCAAAATTTCTCCTTTCTTATACCACACAAAATCCATTAAAAAAATTAAATAAGGTTGGGAAGTACTGATTCTCTTTCGGTGACCTAATATATGACCTTTGGAAGACATACTCTACATAAATAAAGTCTTTGGTTGAGTAAATTTACTCTGTTTTAATATTCTCATAAATCCTTAACGGCAACATATATAAAAACTGAGGCCCAGTGAGCAAAATTGCAAAGCTGTTAGTGAGTCTGTGCTTCTACAACTCCACAGTAATGCCTCTATGGAAAAGTCACGTAGCCAAAAAGTGTATGCCAGATCTTCACACTTTACTTCCTTATATTCTCCTTCCTCCAATTTAAATCACCACCACAATAAGCCTAGAGTGAAAGTTCATACACTTACATTTCACCTAGACTACTGCAATAGCTCCCCCCCCATCATGTTTCATACTGATTTAGAGTGATAACCTTCAAAATCTCTTAATTATGATACTCCTTCACACAAGAAAACCTTTCAAGGCACTCTGGGTCTTTATAGTGAGGCTAAAACTCCTGAGCTTATGACTCAAGGTCCTCCATGATCTGACCCTAGGCTCACCTAGTCTCATCTCCTGCACCCTCAATAGTAAAGCCATATATTTTCCAGAATACATCATGCCTGCTTCTGTCCTAGTTTTTAAGCTCAAGCTGGTCCCTTTGCCAAGAATGGCCTTCCTTCCCAAACTCCTACCCAACAAAATCCCACTTGTTAAAACCCCCGATTCAAACATTCCTTTCTCAACAATGCCTCTCTGATTTTATGATCATCCCCAAAGTCATTCATTCACTTAAAAAATATTTATTGAGCTCTTAAAATGCACCAGGCACTATGTGAGTGTTAAAGATACAACTGTGAGCCAAACAAAACATGGTCTCTACCTTCACAGAGCTAGTACTTTTCTCATTGGGTTGCTATGATGATTAAATGAGATAAAATATATAAAGTACTTAACACATTTTCAATAAATATTAGCCTAACTAGACTATCTAAAATAGTTGCCACACACTCATATACCTTTGACCCTTAAACAGAATGGGTCTGAACTCTGTGGGTCCGCTTATACACAGATTTTTTACAGTACGATACTATAAATGTATTTTCTCTTCCTGGGGTGTCTGGATGGTTCAGTCCATTAAGCATCTGACTCTTGGTTTTGGCTCAGGTCATGATCTCATGGTTCATGAGTCTGAGCCCCACATCAGGTTCTGCACCATCTCTCTCTCTTTCTCTCTCTCTGCCCCTCCCCTGTTCACTCTCGTCTCTCTCAAAAATAAGTAAACTTAGAAAAAATGTATTTTCTCTTCCTTATGATTATCTTAGTAACATTGTTTCTCTCTTACTTTATTATAAGAATACAGTATAAAATACATACAACATACAAAATATATATTAATTGACTATGTTATCAGTAAGGCTTCCAGTCAACAATAGGCTATTATTAGTAGTTAAGTTTCTGGGGAACAAAAATTATATTGGGATTTTTGACTGCACAGGGGTCGATGCCCCCAAGGGTAATGTTCAAGGGTCAACTATACAATGTCATTTTATATTTTACCCTGATTTATTACTTTTTAGCATTTATGACTAGTTCTCATTATAATTACAATTGATATGTATTCTATGAAAGAGGGTTGGTTACACAATGGAGGGGTTGTGACTTAGGATTTTTCTTTGAGGAGTTAGTGGGGCAGATGAGGTTTCCCTGAGTTCCTTGAGCTGAGGACTGCAGGATATGCAGAGTTAAGGAGGCAAGAGAGAGTACCACCACAGGTCATTTACTGTGCTATTCCTTCTATGTGGTTTTCCACAATACAACTCCTATAACTTAATCCTTTGGTTTCCTTCCTGAAAGTAAAATCCTCTGAGAAGCCAGCCCTGACTACCCCCTACCATGATCCCACAACTTTTCTTAGCACTCTTCACATTTAAGATTACTCTTTTTGCTTGATGTCTATATTGTCCACACACACAATATACAAAAAGGTAGGGTCCATATCTGTTCTGTTATTTGTAATACCCCAGTGCCAACACAGTCAATGGCACTCAAAAAAAATTAGGAAAAAAAAGAACTACACCTTAAACCAGAGGTTCTCAAAGTGTTGGTCACAAAACGGAAACATCAGCATGACATGAGTACTTGTTAGAAATGTAAACTATCAGGCCCGATTCCAATCTGATAAATCAAACTCAGGAAGTGGTGGCACAGCCTTCCAGCTGATTTTGATTTATGGTAAAATCTGAGAACCCTTGTCTTAGACAACTATTCAAAACACAACAGTGAAAAATTTGAAAAATCTAAAATACAAAGCTTTATAATGTTTAACTCTATTTACTCACTGCCTACTACATATATTGCACAATAGAGTAGCCTCTAAAGACAATTCTTAGCTCATAAGCTATTATTTTGCATTCTCTTCACTTTTTCCAGACATACACCCTTCCCCTGTATGTATGTGTTTAAACAAGTAAAGAAAATCAAGTTAGTTACAGGCAAAGTTGAAATTACTGTCATTCTAATATACCGTTCCAGTTACATTTCCTACTATACATCCTCATTTCCCCATCTCTCCATGCTAAACAAAGATGATCCTGCTACCTACAATATACTCTCATTACTTTCTACTCACATTCACAACAAAGCATTCTGTGCCTTCCCCAAATTATCATAATCACATTCATCTTTCAGGCCCAGCTCAAATGACACTTCTGGATCCTAAACACCCAAAAAGAGTTTAAATCTTCTCCCTCTGTTCTCATAAATTCATTTTCAGTGGGAGGGCCAACACTTCGAAAAACCTAGAAATTTGGTGTGTTAGGCAGGACAGCTCTTTGGTGTGTTATTCTAAAGTGATCATCCCATCTTACTAAATTTATTTTTTGAACCAAAAATAAAATTCTCAAACTCACTCTTTCTATGTAGTCCCTAGTTGCCTCAAATTTCAGTTTAAAATCATACTTGTCAGATAGGAAAACGAGGCCACAAAGTGAATCATTCAACCATGTATGTGGCCTGGGGGCTGGGAATAACAGGAATAAGTAAGGCACATTGCTGCCTAGAAAAACCCACATTTCAGGGGGAGAAACAGGTTAACACACAAAGATAGTGTGATGGGTTTTATATGTGAAGGGTTGTTGTAGAGGTAGACAAAGAATAACGTAAAAATGTAGTCAGGGGAAGTTACCAGATTAAATGATTTTATAATAAACCACTTTCCTAAAACGAATGGAGGAAAAACAAAAATTGACTAACCTCCTAGGAGAACATGACTATCAGGAATGTCTTATTCCTCCCAGGGACCAAAATTTAGATTGCTATATATGATAGGGCAATGTGTTCATTAAATGTACTGCAAACCATGTGTAACCCAACTCAATGAAAAACCAACTGAAGCCTCAACTTATTTTGAAACAGGAAGGAGAAAATGTGCAAATATCAGGGTCTCCCAACTAAAGACAGAAAGAGCAAAACAAACGATGGTATCAGAAGGTATCAAAGAGATTGTCACAATCTGCCAACCTGATTTTCAGTCTTCTGATGCCCTGGTCTCTGCCTCCAAACAAACACAAACCATTTGCTCTGAGCAACAGTCAAGCCTGTAAATAAATATTTTTAAACTTCCCAAACTGTACCTTCACACTAAAAGACACACAAGATAAAAATACATTTCAAAACATGTTTAATTATTTGACAAAAGGCTGGATATCTCAAAAGGTCATAGTACAGATGCCAGCCCTCACCCCATGCTTCACTCCAAAACACACTATCACCCAGGTTTTGCAATAACATTAGGCAATAAGGCGTCCAGGCTCTCCCCAATACTTCCCATCTCCTCCTTTCCCTTTACAAAAAAGAAAAGGAAGAAGAAAGCCTATGAATCTACCAGCCCCACTGTTCCTGGGAAGCAATCGCCCTCGAATTGTTTCTGCAGAGACCCCTGAAGCCTTAGAAGGAAATGGGGACAGCTGTGAGAGCGGGGGAGAGAGGACATCCGATTAAGGGGGAGAGGAAATGTGGCTGGTAGAGGACGAAGGGGAGAAAGGATACGAAGAGGAGGGGGCAGTAGAGATAAAATGATGAAAGGGAGTAAGAAGCAAGAGCCAAGAGCCGGAGCGAAAACAGGAAAAAGAGAGTAGAGATCCCAAAACAGAGAAAAAGGCAAAATGGTAAGAGAAAAGGAAGGTCGGGTTAAAGGACGAGGAGGGGGCGGCAAAGGGGACAGAGAAAGCTGTCACTGGAGGTGATGAAAAAGGGTGTCACCGGGAAGGAGAGCGCTGGGGTGATGGGGGGGTATGTCACCCCAGCAGGTGGCCGGGGAACAGGGGGAAGGAGAAGCGAGGCGCCGAGGGGGTAGTAACAAGGGAGCGAAGTAAAGGCAGGGGGCAGAGGGGACATCAGAGCTAGGGAGGGGCAGGCCGCGGGGGCTAGGGTGGCTTGCGGCTGCAGCTTAGGCAGGCCTCGCTCCCTCACCATGGCTGCGCCGGCCTGGTCCTCGGGCGTGCAGCCTCTGTCCTGGGTTCGGCGGCGGGCTGGGCCTGAGCCCGCCCCCAGGCTGAGCCGGCGCGGAGGCTCCAGGAGGCTCCGGGGAGCGGCGGCTCCGGGCTTGGCCCAGGCCTCGGCCTCCTTCCCTCAGAAGCTGGAAGTGCAGCAGCCGCAGCCGCAGCCGCAGCCCGATCCGGAGCACAGACTCCGCCCCCGCATGGCCCGCCCCCATGGCGAGCCTGAGCTTGGCCCCGCCTCCGCTCTCACTGCGCAGACTCAGCGGAGGAGTCCCGACCGCGCGCCTGACCTCTGGGTTCTCCCCCTGCTAGGTCCTTAAAGGAGCCTCAAATCCTAGCCTTTTAAAAAATAAGAGTTTTAAATATTACGTCATAACAGGAAATTAGAGCACTAACTCGTTTCTGTAACCTATAGACCCTGCGTTTCTGGTTCATTGTCATTTACTACCATTGTCATAATTATGGGTGATCTGTGCCCTAGTAGGTAATTCTTGCAATGCCTTCACCTCTCAGGCTCTTCTCCACTAGAGATCACCCTTGCCTCAGTCTCTCATTTCCATGCTCTTACCTTAGATCTTATCATATCCAATCATTGTAACGCCTCTATAATCTCAATTTTAATTATCTGGCTCTCCCATCACAAATCCCTTCATTTCTAGCTCTCTTCCTCTAATACCCCACTCCAAAACTGCTTCAACTCGTTCTCCAAGACTCAAAATCCACTGATCCTATTATCTTTTCACCCTTCCTTACATGGCCCTTCTGTGTCACTTTCCCTCCTTGAAAGTTCTTGAGTTTAGATTCTGTTGTCCATCATGAAAATCATTCCAGGGCAGCTGCGTGGCTCAGTCAGTTAAGCCTCCTACTCTTGATTTTGGCTCAGGTCATGATCTCACTGTTCCTGAGATTGAGCCCTATATTGGGCTCTGAGCTGACAGCACTAGTTGGCTTGGGATTCTCTCTCTCTCTCCCTCTCTCTCTGTGTTCCTCCCCTGTTCACGCTTGCATGCACACACGTGCTGTCTTTCTCTCTCTCTCTCTCAATAAACAAACAAACAAAAGCCTAGGTATTAGCCTTCATTTCTTCAATCCTTTCCTTGTACTCACCTGATGAAATCTAATCCTGAACCTGCAGCAAAACCGGGGAGAGTGGAAAAAAATCCAGAATCATACTGACTTGGCTCTCTTTAAATTTGATAATCATTATCCTCAAATAGGCCCTTAATGTTTAGCTATACTACTACATTTCTCCAATTCCACACACTGTCCCAGCCTACTAGATGACTATTTCACATCTCTTTTTAAACGTTCCTTCCTTGGGGTGCCTGGGTGGCTCAGTCGGTTAAACGGCCGACTTCGGCTCAGGTCATGATCTCACGGTCCGTGAGTTCAAGCCCCGAGTCAGGCTCTGTGCTGACAGCTCAGAGCCTGGAGCCTGTTTCAGATTCTGTGTCTCCCTCTCTCTGACCCTCCCCTGTTCATGCTCTGTCTCTCCCTGTCTCAAAAATAAATAAAAACGTTAAAAAAAAAAAAAAGGTTTAAACGTTCCTTCCTCATCCTCACTTAACTGATGATTTTGCTACCAATTCACTGAGAAAAAGAAGAAGAAAGAAAAGAAAAAAGAAAAGAAAAGAAAAAGAGAACATCTACAAGTTCCCCACCAGTCACCATGACTTCTAGCCACCATGACTTCTAGTCAACCTCTGACTGCTCTGCCTGTAACTCTGCTTCTACATTCTGCCTTCCTTTCCTTAGTAGGCATGAACCGTTTGACTTTTAACTGAGGTCAAACCCTCCTTAGTTCTTCTCAAACTACCTATGCTGGAAGACTTTTTTTTTTTGGAGGGCGATGGGGGGGGCAGCGCCTGGGCGGCTCAGTCAGTTAATCATCTGACTTCCGCTCCGGTCATGAACTCAGGGCTAGTGAGTTCAAGCCCTGTGTAGGGCTCTGTGCAGACAACTCAGAGCCTGGAGCCTGCATTGGATTCTGTGTCTCCCTCTATCTCTGTTCCTCCTCCACTCACACTGTCTCTTTCTCTCTCTCTCTCAAAAATAAATAAAGATTTTTAAATATTTAAAAAATAAAATAAAGGACTTTTTTTTCCAATCTCAAACCTAATTTTAGCAAAATGCAATAAAGACTAACTACTAGAACAAATTAAATTTAAAAGCAGACATACAAAATAAGCCCAGATAATTTTTTTTTATCATCTTCACCATTATTAAGTGTACAGTTCAATGGCACTAAGTACGTTCACATCGTTGTGCTACCACCAACCACCAGCTCCAGAACTATTTTCATCTTGCAAAACTGAAATTCTGTACCCATTAAACAATAACCCCTTATTCTCTCCTCCTCTACCCAACTGACAACCACCATTCTACTTTCTGTCTCTATGAATTTGACAATGCTAGGTCAGACTTTTCATTATTAGATCCTACAGTCTAAATTTTTTCTATCAACTTGCAATAAAGGTTTCTAAATATTTACTCTCAGTTTCTACCATAAACTGGTAACAAGCTGTTCACAGTCCATCTCTAATCCACAGATCACACTTTGAGCAGCATAATGCCAAGTCCCACATGTTTTCATTTCCTCAAAGACATCTGTCCAGAAATTCTTCCTCTCTTCTATATCATTGTTATTTGTCTTTTCCATTGACATACCCACATGGATTTATCTCTTCCATCTCAAAAAACAAAAGTAAAAACAAAAACACGTCTCTTGACCCAGCTTGACCGTGCAGCTCTCAGCCTGATTCTCCAGCCTGTCCCATTTCTCTACCCTTATTTACAGCAAAATGTCTCATAAAGGTGGCCTGTACTGTACTCCTTGATGTCTTGACTTCATTTTTCCCATTTTCTGTGGGACCCTGTCCTCTACCACTCCACTGAAATGCTTGTATCAAGGCCACCAGTGAGATCATTTATTAACAGTCAATTCTTACAGTTACTTGACCTGCCATGTGCACTAAACATTTCTTTCTCCTTGGCTACCATGGCATTCCACTCCTCTGGTTCTTCTTCTATCTCACTGATGCTCCTGGTTTCTTCATATTTCTCTGACCTCTAAACACTGCCCCAGTCAACACTTTGACCTTTTATCCTTTCCATTTATACTTGCTCCTTGGATCTTATCCCATCACATTACTTTAAATATGATCTATGCAGAGTTAATCCCCCAAATTACACCTCCATTCTGGACCTCTGTTCTGAATTTCATATTTATATGTCCAACTACCAACCATACACCTCTCCTTGTAAGTCTAACTGATTCCTATTATTTGTAGTAGCCACCCAATAGACTTTCCCTAAAGTCCTACTGGCCATGAATAAACCAACAAATAACAAAGAGAATAAGACTACCAATATTAGCTTTGGCCAATCATGAGTTAGTCTCTATGTCTGATCTGGGAGTCACCTTAGTGACTTACCTTAGTCACCTTACCTGAGGACCTGGTGGTAGAGGAGGAAAATCACCATTAAAAAAAATTAGGGTTCTGCCATCAAGAAAGAATGAAGCCACAGTTGATCTGTAATCAATGGCACAGAATAGAAAATCCAAAATGTATCCAAACATGCATTGGAATTTATATGATAAAGTTAATTTTTAGGTCACTAAAAAAAGGTAGTATTGTTTTTGGTGTTAGAATAACTGCATAGCCATCTAGAAAAATTTAACTTGGATCTACATCTCACACTATTTATCAAGATAAATTTCATACATCAAAGATTTAAATGTAAAAAAAAAATGAAACTAAAAAGTACTTGATGGAACCATGGGAGAAATTTTTATAATCTCAAAGTGAGTAAGGGCTTTTGAAATACAGAACAAGAGAGGCCTGCATGACTCAGTTGGTTAAGCATCTGACCTTTTGGTTAAGCATCTGACCTTTGATCTCAGCTCAGGTCTTGATCTCAGGATCGTGAGTTCAAGCCCTGTGTTGGGCTCCATGTTGGGTGTGGAGCCTACTTAAAAAGAAATACAGGGGAAAAAATATATATAGGGGTGCCTGGGTGGCTCAGTCAGTTCAGCTCAGGTCATGATCTCATGATTCGTGAGTTGGAGCCCCACATCAGGCTCACTGCTATCAGCACAGAGCCCACTTCAGATCCTCTGTCCACCCCCGTCCCCCACCTCTCCCCTACTCACGCTGTCTCTCTCAAAACTGAATAAACATTAAAAAAATTACAAAACAAACTTGGATGCTATAAAAGATTGATAAATTTAACTATGCAGAAATAAAAAAAAATGTTTGTAGGGCAAAAACTACCTTAAGAAGAGTGAGATAACAAATGACTATAAGCATGTTTGCATTTCATATCATAGGAAATTGATAATTTTCATATTTATATACACAGTGGAAATCATTAAGAACAAAAATCCAAAGGGAAACAATGTGCAAAAAACATAAACTGATAGTTAATAGAAAAAGAAATATAGGGACACCTGGGTGGCTCAGCCGGTTAGTTAAGCGTCTGACTTGGCTCAGGTCATGATCTCATGGCTCATGAGTTTGAGCACTGTGCTGACAGCTCAGAGCCTGGAGCCTGCTTCCAATTCTGTGTCTCCCTCTCTCTATGTCCTTTCCTCACTTGTGCTCTGTCTCTCTCTCTCTCTTTCAAAAATAAATAAACTTAAATAAAACTTTATATAAATACGTATATATATGAAGAACATAGAAATGGCTCTTTAATGATCATTCTTACTTTTAATAAGAGAAATATGAATTGAAATTTGCTTGAAATGCTATTTTTCATCTATCAGATTGATTAAGATCTACAAGACTGGTAAGACACTATAAGACCCTATAAGACACTATAGACACTATAAGACACTATAAGACAGTATAAGACACTGGTAAGACACAAGACTGGTAAGACACAGAATGGCAGGGGCAATTTGACAAGTACTCTTCTATTTTGTTGCTGGGAGTGTAAGTTGGAACAATTTCTATGGAAGACAAGTTGAGGTTTTTTTTTTTTTTTAATGTTTATTTATTTTTGAGAGAGACACAAAGTGAGGTGGGGGAGAGGGGCAGAGAGAGAGAGAGAGGGAGACACAGAATCCAAAGGAGGCTCCAGGCTCTGAGCTGTCAGCACGGAGCCCGACGCGGGGCTTGAACCCACAAACCATGAGATCATGACCTGAGCGGAAGTCTGACCCTTAACCGACTGAGCTCAGCCAGGTGCCCCTTGAGGGTTATATTTATCAAATTTTTAAAATAATTTTTAAAAAGTTATTTATTTATTTATTTATTTATTTATTTATTTATTTTTGAGAGTGACAGAGCGCGAGTGGGAGAGGCGCAGAGAGAGGAGAGAGAGAAAAAGAATCCCAAGCAGGCTCCACACTGCCAGTGCAGAACCTGATGCAGGGCTTGAACCCACAAACCATGAGATCGTGACCTGAGCTGAAACCAAGAGTCAGACGCTTAACCAGCTGAGCCACCCAGGCACCCCTATCAAATTTTTAAATGCACATTCCCTTTTACTCAGAAATTCCACTTCTAACAAGCTTTCTTTATAATAACAAAAGATGGCAAAAAACCTAAATGTTTATTAATAAACAGCTTATCAATAAACTGGCAAAAAACAGTGTATTCCTACAATACATATTCTGCTGCCACAAAAAAGAATAAGCAAGTTCTTTAGTGGTATGGAATGATCTTCAAGATCTATTGTTAAATGAGGAGCATCTGATGGCTCAGTTGGTTGAGTGTCCAGTTCTTGATTTCACCTTAGGTCATGTTCCTGGGGTTGTGGGATCGAGCCCAACTCTGGCTCCATGCTGAGCATGGGGTGCCTGTTTGAGATTCTCTCTCTCTCTCTCTCTCTCTCTCTCCTTCTGCCCCTCTCCCCCACTCTCTCTCTCTCTCCAAAATTAAAAAAAAAAAGTTGGGGGTTGCCTGGGTGGCTCAGTTGGTTAAGCATCCAACTTCAGCTCAGGTCATGATTTCAGGGTTCGTGAGTTTGAATCCTACATCAGGCTCTGTGCTGACAGCTCAGAGCTGGAGCCTGCTTCAGATTTTGTGTCTCCCTCTCTCTCTGCTCCTCCCCAACTTATGCTCTGTCTCTCAAAAATGAGTAAACATTTAAAAAAAAAATTAAAAAGAGGGGGGCTCCTGGGTGGTTTAGTCAGTTGAGCAACCAGCTCTTGATTACAGGTCAGGTCATGATCTCACAGTTTGTGAGATCAAGCCCCTTGTTGGGCTCTGTACTGAAAGTGCAGAGCCTGCTTAGGATTCTATCTCTCTCCCTCTGTCTCTGCCCCTCCCCTTCTCATGCTCTCTCTCTCTCTCAAAATAAATAAATAAACGTGAACAATTTTTCAAAAAAGATCTATTCTTAAGTGAAAAAGCAAAGTCCTAAATAATGTGTATTGCATACAAACATTCCCGTAAGAAGTGATGGTAGTAATATATATATATACATTGCTTACATATGCAAAAATTATCCCTGGAAGAATTTAAAAGAAACTAATATCATCAATTGATTGCTGCTAGGAAGGACAACTGGATAGCAGGAGGGAGACTTTTCATAATATAGTCTTTTGTACCTTTTGATTAAAAAAATGTTTATTTATTTTGAGAGAAAGAGAAAGAGCATGCATGAGGGGGAGAGGGGCAGAGAGAGACAGAGAGTAGGAGAGAGAGAGAATCCCAAGCAGGCCCCACACTGTCAGCAGAGAGCCTGATTTGAGGCTGGATCTCACAAACCATGAGATCATGAACTGAGCTGAAATCAAGAATCGTATGCTTAACCAACTGAGCTACCCAGGCACCCCTGTGCCTTTTCATTTTTTAGTCATGAGGATGTATTATCTGTTCTAAAAGTAAATAAGATTTTAAAGATAATTTTTAAAAATATATTCAAAAGATAATCATTGGGAGGCACTTACTTATTTTACAAGTAAAATAATTTTTTACGATGAGGAATGACTTTATTGATGTTGCTAATTTTAAGAGATTCTGACAGGCTTTTATTCTTGTTGAGTAAATTAGAACTAGATCAGTAGTGGGGCACCTGGGTGGCTGAGTCAGTTAAGGATCCAACTTCAGCTCAGATCATGATATCACGGTTGGTGGGTTCGAGCCCCATGTTGGGCTCTGTGCTGACAACTCAGAGCCTAGAGTCTGCTTCAGATTCTGTGTCTCCTCTCTCTCTGCCCCTCTCCTGCTTGTGCTCTGTTTCTGTCTCTCAAAAATAAACAAACATTGAAAAAAAAATTTTTTTTTAATTTTTTTTTCCAACGTTTTTTATTTATTTTTGGGACAGAGAGAGACAGAGCATGAACGGGGGAGGGGCAGAGAGAGAGGGAGACACAGAGTCGGAAACAGGCTCCAGGCTCCGAGCCATCAGCCCAGAGCCTGACGCGGGGCTCGAACTCACGGACCGCGAGATCGTGACCTGGCTGAAGTCGGACGCTTAACCGACTGCGCCACCCAGGCGCCCCGAAAAAAATTTTTAAAAAAGAATTAGATCAGTCATTACTCATTGTAAGTGGTGAATATCATTGTTTGGTTTATCAACCTCTTTTGGCAAACAGTTTATAACTTTAAATGAACAAATATCATTTTCTGAAACAAACATTCTGACAAATGTAGTTTCCTATGACAATTCATAATCCCAAGGTTACAAATTGAGATTCTTTGAAGTGATTAAAATAACCTTTGATATTATTGGGAAACCCTGCTCCTTTTGATAAATATAGAAACTCAACTTTATGAGGCAAGATTAAGTGTAGCTTTAGCTTAAATTCAAAGAAAAATGGTACATAATTGTACACTATTCTTTCTTCTTACCTATGTGAACAGAAGTTAATGGTTAAATCAGTGTTTTGTCCTCTCAGAAACACTTGTACCCTTACAAAATTTTTACTTTGAGCTTGTGGCCTTTGGTCTCAATCTAACTATAATCAAGTCTGAATCTAAGGTATTCAGGGCTTGTGAAAATTTTTTTATCCAGAAAGTCAATTGTTTACAGAATGTGGAATTCCTTCATATTCTTGAATGATAGCTGTCATTATTGTAAAGAGAATATCAATTTGTTCCATTTTGCTTTAGAAGTTAGAGCTAGAGGAGCACCTGGGTGGCTCAGTCGATTAAGCATCCAATTTTGGCTCAGGTCACAATCTCAATCTCGCCATTCCCAAGTTCGAGCCGCATGTCAGGCTCTGTACTGACAGCTCAGAGCCTGGAGCCTGTTTCAGATTCTGTTTCTCCTTTGCTCTCTCTGCCCCTCTGCCACTCATGCTCTCTCTCTCTCTCTCTCTCTCTCTCTCAAAAATAAATAAACATTAAACATTTTTTTTAAAAAAAGAGAGAAGTTAGAGCTAGAGGTAAATGGGATGACAAACTACAGGAAAGATTTCAGTTCAACAATAGGAAGAACATTCGAAAAGCAAGAACTATCCCACATGGAATGGGCTACTTGTGAGGTAGTAAACTCCTGGTCACCAGAGATGTGCAAAAAGTAGCTGATCGACAGAACATTGGAGGTGGATAGACAGGAGTTCTATGATTCGTTTAGAAATGGACTGGATTGCTCAGATTCCTTCCAATTCTTTTTTTTTTTTTTTTAACATTTGTTCATTTTTGAGAGTGAGAGAGGCAGGGCATGAGTGGGAGAGGGGCAGGAAGAGGGAGACATAGAATCCAAAGCAGGCTCCAGGCTGTCGGCACAGGTCCCGACGTAGGGCTCAAACCCACCGACTGCAAGATCATGACCTGAGCTGAAGATGGACGCTTAGCCAACTGAGCCACCCAGACGTCCCAGGTTCCTTCTAATTCTAAAAGTGATTCAAGAAAGCTGAAGGGGAAAAGGGAAAAACAAAGGATTAGGAATTTCAGTTCAACTCACTGATTTCAGGGCAGGATTTCCTGTTATTTTTAATATTCAGTGCCCTGAATCTCTAAGGGAGGGGACCATTCTAAAGGTCTTCTGTCTTTTGTATTACGTTGGATAATGAAAAAGGCTCCCAGTTAAAAATAAACAAGCTTCTCTTTAACAATCTGGTAAAGGGGAAACCAACTGATTGAGGATGATGGCATTTAAATTGGCTTCTCCTGAGTGTGAGGTGCCAAGCTGCATTCCAACCACTCAGAACCTAAGACTCAGGGCAGAAGTTCCCAATAAGCATTACCTGTTAGGAAAGTCCACCCTGGTTGGTGGCCAGCTACTCTCTGTGTAGAGCTAAGCAGTATCAAAGGGATTTTTTCAGGGTTGAAAGTAGCAATCCATATACTAACTCTCACAATCCCTCGCTAAGTCACAGCAGTTTTTTAAAAAGCAGTTTATCAGCAACCCTCATTTTTTTTTTTTTTGAGAGAGAGAGAGAGAGAGAGAGAGAATGTGCACAAGTTGGGGAGGGGCAGAGAGAGAGGGGGGCAGATCTGAAGCGGGCTCCATGCTGACAGCAGAGAGCCCCATGTGGCGCTCGAACTCACAAACCACAAGATCATGACCTGAGCCAAAGTTAGATGCTTAAACAACTGAGCCAGCCACCAGGCACCCTGCTACCCTCACATGTAATCCTTGTAACAATCCCCTGGAGCTGATAGAAGGGGCTGTTATCTATATGATAGGTGGGAAAACACAGGCTCAGAGACAGGAAACCTCCCAAGTCAGCCATGAAAGAGCTAAATCTGAGCCCAGAGCTCATTCCACTACCTCACAGCTTTGGAGAGGATTGGAATTTCTCTGTAGGATAGGAAAGACCATGTGAACAGAAGGTCTGTCTAATGAGGAATTAGTTACTATAAGGTATCTTAAACTTTAAGGTCTATTAGAATCATCTGGAGCACTGGTTAAAGCAGATTGCTAGGTCCCTCCCCCAGAGTTTTTGATCCATTATGTCTGGGTTGGGGTTCAAGATTTTATATGACTAGCATATTCCTAGGAGATGCTGATGATGCTAGTCCAGGAAGACACTGGGAGAGCCACTCTTACTCTATCCTTCCTTTCCACTGTCTTCTTTCAGATTCCCAAAGGCAAATGAGGATGATTTGAGCAGAAAAACAGAAGGATTTTACACCTTCTTGCCTGCTGCTGAGATAAGTGTGCTGTCTCAGGATGAGACTGAAGAGCACTATGCCAGTAGTCAAAGGATGGAATTCAAGGCCCTAGCTGTGACACTAGGGAGGTGAGATGTAATGCCTTTAAGATCACTTAGATCCCTGAGATGCTGAGGCCTTAGGCAAATCTTTCTTCTCTCTCTCTGGAGCCCTTTGATCAGGATTGTAAAATGTCCTGAGGGGTTGTGTGGTCAGGTGGGGTGACCTCCAAGGTCTCTGCCAGTTGTAACATTCTGACTCTATACTTATTCAGCTCGAATCTTGATTTCTCTAGGTGCCCACGCCTCCAAGGTGGACAGAGTAGCTGATATTTAACAAGCCACAGGAGCACTGAGAAATCAGAAAGTGCATGAGAAATCCTCTTCACGTGATGGCTCTGAGACCTCATGGGGGAGCTGATGAGAACTCCGGATTGTGAAATTAGAAATTATGTCTCCAGAGAAGAGAAATGTGGGTTAAAAATCAATTAAATATCTTCTTGTTCTGTCTTAATTAAAAAGAAACAACCAACAGAGGGTTTTGTACAGAAAGGAAACAAACTCTTCAGACCTATTAGTGATAGAAAACAAGCCTTTTTATGTAACTAATCAGGCTAAGGCAGAGGTCTCCAGTAAGAGTACATTTTTACCATGTTCTGTCTTTTACTGTAAGTTGCAAGTCTTTTCTGTATTTTCCCAACTTTTAATGTAAATAGATAGGGGTAACTCCTAAAGCTGGTAAAATACATTTCAGAGAGTTGCATAAAGGCACGAAACATGTTTACTATGAGAAAGAGCATTATGTAAAACCTTGGATTGCGAGTAACTTGTTCTGCGAGTGTTCCACAAGATGAGCAAACATTTCTAATACATTTTAACTTGATAAACGAGCAATGTCTTACAATATGAGTAGTATGTGACGCCAAATTCACATGATCACAACTGAACCAAAAGTTCTTGAAATTCACTTTGATATACAAGTGCCTTGGATTACAGGCATGTTTCTGGAACAAATTATGCTTGCAAACCAAGGTGTTACTGGTACTTTGAAAAATATGCCTGCTATTATTCACTTAATTTATTAAATTTTTTTTAACGTTTATTTATTTTTGAGACAGAGAGAGACAGCATGAACGGGGGAGGGGCAGAGAGAGAGGGAGACACAGAATCGGAAGCAGGCTCCAGGCTCCGAGCCATCAGCCCAGAGCCCGACGCGGGGCTCGAACTCGCAGACCGTGAGATCGTGACCTGAGCTGAAGTCGGACGCTCAACCGACTGAGCCACCCAGGCGCCCCTTATTCACTTAATTTATAAATGACCTCTCTAGTGTTTTCCTTTTTCTTTCTTTATTCCCCAACACATAGTGAAACCTCTGGGAGTAGAAAGCAGTTAGGCAGTTCAGGCTTCTTTTACTCCCCTGAAGTTGTTGGTTTTGGAATTAAGGTGTCTTTAGCTGTTTCTAATTCAAACATCAAGGTGAAACATATTCCATAGAACAAGGAATCAGAGCCCTAAGATGCAAAGCTTAAGGAGGGGAGAGAAGAACTTCCCAAACTTCTGCTGTGGAGGGTAGGGAGAAGTATGTGCCCAAGGTTGATATAGAAATGACCATCCGGTGAAGCATCCAAGTGCCAAGGCCACACTTAAATCAATTGTTTCAAGTTGGTGTCTCTCCTTCATTGCTCTTATCAACTAAACACACTCATAGAAGAGCTTGGCATCTGACCCAGTCTTCACTCTATTGCAGTAATTGTCAAAGGGTAGTTACCAGACCGCATGTTAGAAATGCAAATTATCAGGCCACCAAGACAACTAAATCAGAATCTCTGGGTGTAGGGCCCAGAAATATGTGTTTTAAAAAGCTTTCTAATGGATTCTGATCCACACTAAAGTTTGAGAGCTACTGGGCTATTGCAATCCTGTAAGTTGAGTGACTTCAATATTCAGCTCAATGACCATTCAGCTCTCTAGCCTCTTGCTCCCTGACACCCTCAATTCTAATGACTCTCCCTTTCACTGCAGTCACCCATTCCCGTGGCTGCATCCTGGACCTTGACAGGCTCAAAAGTCTGAGAGAGAAGGAGAGACAGAATCCCAAGCAGGCTCTGCAACATCAGTGCAGAGCCCAATGTGGGGCTTGAACTCATGAACTTTGAGATCATGACCTGAGCCTAGATCAAGAGTTGGACGCTTAACTGACTGTGCCACCCAGGTGCCCCCATATTTTTTATTATAGGCATCCTAGTAGGTGTGAAATAGTATCTTGTTATGATTTGAATTTGCATTTCCCTAATGACTAATGAGGTTGAGCATCTTTTCATGAACTTAAAACTTGTTTCCAGTCTTTTTTTAATATATAAAAATATGTGTGTGTGTGTGTGTGTGTGTGTGTGTGCGCACGCGCATGCTTTGGTGCTTGTTTTTAGAGAGAGAGTGTGAGTGGGAAAGAGGAGCAGAGGGAGAGAGAGAGAGAGAGAGCGTCTTAAGCGACGCAGGGCTTGATCCCACAACCCTGGGATCATGACCTGAGCCAAAATTAAGAGTCAGATGCTCAATTGATTGAGCCACCCAGGCACCTCTGTCTCTAGTCTTAAATCTCTAATTCAACCCCCTTTTGCTACCAAATTATTTTTCTAAACCACATTACATTCCTGTTTGGAGGTTTTTAATGGCTCTACATCTCCTCCAGGGTAAGGGCCAACCCCCTTAATTTGACAACTGAGGCACTTTCCTACATGGCCTCTGTCCATGCCTCCAGCAACAACATGTCCATTCTGTGTCCCTGAGCTCTCTGTTTTAGCCATATTAAACTACACATAGTTCTTGGAATATATATATATAGTGCTATTTCAAGCCCCTGTGCATTTATTTATAGCATTCTCTCTGTCAAGAAACCCTTTCTTGGTTCCTTCAAATATGTCTTCCACTTGGTCTTTGATACTAGACTTATGTATCTCTTCCCCTAGAATGCCTTTCCTGATCAAACCCTCCATAACTAAGTTAGATATCCCTTATGAGCTTCCCTCTATAGCAAAACTATATCAGGGTCGTCTCTTTGCTGGTATCCTCAACTGGGCTGTGAGCTTAAGAGTACTGACTGGATTCAATTTACTTCTGTTTTCAGGGCCCAGAACATGGCATGACTGGAGGAATTAATTTCATGGGATCCTCATGTCCCTCAAATGCCCTCTGGCTGAAGTGCTAGGAACTTGTTCCAGTTCCTCAGGAGAAGGCAAAGTCAGCTTACCTTTAGGGCATCTTAAAATAGCCCAGACTATTCAGACACAAAACCTTCTTCCAGTTGCAGGAGTGTGTACTAGTTGAAAAACAAGACGTGTAAAAGGAGTAATATTAATAACGGATTAATATTAATCTATTTGGAGCCATCTCTCAACTACAGACACTGGATTATTTTTTTATTGTTGGTATTTGTCATACACTACTAGGAGCCGGACACCTTCACTCTCACAAAATTATCTTTTTAAAGAGGCAATATAGAGTACAGAACCTATTAGAACTATAGGTTCTGGAGCAAGCCAATCTGCCTGGGTTTCACTCCTAGCTCCATAATTACTAGATGCATGATCCTGGAAAAGTTATGTGACATTTCTGTGTCTCTGTTTCTTTATCTATAAAATGTTATTGTACTTACCTGATAGAATTTTGGTGAGGGTTAAGAGGATTAATTATTATATATTATATAATTATTATATATAATAATGTTATGTATATATATATATATATATATATATATATATATAATCTTAGAACAGGACTTGGCAGGATATAAGCATTATGTAAGTATTAACAATTGTTATAAAATCCTCCTGACAATCCTGCAAGCTAGGTATTATTATCCCTATTTTACAGATGAGGAAACTGAAGTTTACAGAGAGGTTATAGAATTAACTTGACTCCCAGGCCTGGTAACTGATCAAGATCTCATACTTTGTGTACACATTTCTTGTCTTTAACCCTTCTGCCACTCTCTGTCAGGATGAGGTGGGAGAAAGGAAGAAGTGGCAGCTAGTTTGGAACATTCACCCCAATCGGACTATTGCGGCCTTGTTTCCAGGTACCTTTCTGCAGACGGTCATCTACCCATGTTCTCCAAATCATGATATGCCATGGACAGGAGGCAGGGGGCCGTGTGCATATGAAATTCCACTCCCCTAGGCACCCTTGCCTGTCATCTACTCTTCAGTGTCCTAGCTCTTTCCTAGGAGGTCATATGCATGTAAATTATTTACAAATAATTTATTCTTCAATAAATATTAAATGAGGCTTTGCAAAGCCCTTCTTAAACCTGAAAGAATTCTATGGGTGGCAAATTCCCTGACTAACAATAACTCGTTTACTCTACATTCTTTCCACTGGTTCACATGCCCAGTAAATACCTCTCCTTTGTGTCACACCATATGCTGGACACTGAGGACACAAACATAAATAAGACTCAGTCCCTGACATCAAGGTGCTCAAGTCTTGTGGGGAAAAAGACAACAGCAGAAGAATATGATCAGGACTCATATGTGTCTCACATGTGTCTACCAGAGTACAGAGGAGGCATCCAGCCCAGTTGACCTGGGTTTTGAAAGGCAAATATGAATTTCCTAAATTGAGAGGAAAGGGAACCACGTGCGTGAAGGCACTGGAGGATGAAACCACAATGATGTGTTTAGGCTCTACAAATAGTTTTGGACAAGGCACAAAGAGTATATGTATGGCAAGGGAAGAGAGAAAGCTGGAGAGGCAGGCTGGGGCAGATCACAGCAGGACTTGTGTGCAAAGGTAAGGAGTTTGTAATTCAGCTTTAACATTATGTGACATTTGGTTACAACCCTCTTCCTGCACAGCTTCTGTTTTTCTGGCAGTCAGCATTCAGTTACACTTAGAAATCCAGATTAATTTACCCATTCATTTATTCAATTATCAACATGTACTGAGGACCTATCAGTTCTTATGTAGGGAAAAGAGGCCTCAGGAATCGACTTTTGGAATCACAGATTGAAATCCTGCAAGCTTTGGAGGCATCCGGGTGGCTCAGTTGGTTAAGTGTCCGACTCTTGGTTTCGGCTCAGGTCATGATCTCACAGTTTGTGAGTTCAAGCCCTGCATAGGGCTTTGCACTGACAGTATGGAGCCTTTTTGGGATTCTCTCTCTTTTTTTCTCTCTGCCCCTACCCTGCTCACACACACTCTCTCTCAAAATAGATAAATAAACTTAAAAAAAAAAAAAGAAATCCTGTGAGCTTTTATAGAAGGCACTAAATCTCAGCCCAGGCTTGAGATGATTTACCCTGAAACCCTATTATTGGACTTCCCTGAACAAGCTGCAGTGAACCAGGTCCGGGACACATTATGGGAATGGCTACAACGGCAACAGCTGAACCAGTCAGTCTGGATGGTGAATAAGTGCCTACTGTGCTCAGGCACATGGATCTTCATGAGTGAGATGGAAAAAGCATATCAAGTCCTTGCTCTCTGGGAATTCACAGTTTAAAAACTCAGAAAGTCAGACCTGGAAGACATGTTACAAATCATTAGTCCCATGGGATAAACTGAGCTCTTACAAAGTGCCTGACTCCTTTGTGGCCTGAGACCCGGTTCCTATCCTTAAGGAGCTCACAATCTGGTAAAACAGGTAACATAAAAACAGGTTATGACCACAGTGCTTCAGGATGTGGAGAAGATAGCTGGCTAATCACCGCCCACCGTCAACCAGTAAAGGTAAGAAGGTGTCCTAAAGAGGGGCTGGGGGAGCTCATGTCTGAGCTCTGTTATAGTCTGAGCTGAGGTTGAAGAGAAGTGGGAAGGGCAGCCCTCACAGAGAAAACAGCCTGAGGACAGAGAAGAGGAGTAGGTGAGAGTAATTGGTTTGTCTAATACAGGTGGGGAGGTATCAAGTGGAGGCTAAGAAGGGGCCAGATGACAGAGCCTTGAATGCTAAGCTAGGCAAGGTGGTGGAGTCATTGGTTTCTAACATGAGGATGACATAGTTAGATTCGTCTTTTATTTTAAGTTTATTTATTTATTTTGAGACAGAGAGAGAGAGAGAGAGAGAGAGAGCTCTCATGCAAGTGAAAGAGGGGTAGAAAGAGAGGGAGAGAAAGAATCCCAAGCAGGCTCCATGCTGTCAGCTAGGAGCCCGACATGGGGCTCGATCCCCAAAACCGTGAGATCATAATCTGAGCTGAAATCAAGAGTCAGACGCTTAACTGTCTGAGCCACCCAGGCGCCCCTAGATCTGCCTTTTAGAAAAAGAAGTTTCTCTGCTGGGCTCCAGCGTACTCACCTGTAAAATGTAGGAGTTAAAGCTGATCTTCAAAACCTTTTCAGGGTGTGTCCTACGAGTCTGATTTAAAGCAGTGCTTCTCAGACTTTACTGTGCATGTGAATGACTTGAAGATCTTGTTAAAATGTAGATTCTGATTTAGTAGGTCTGAATGGGGCCCAAGAGTCTGCATTTCTACCAAATCTCAAATGCTGCCGATGCTGCAGATCACACTTTCAGTAGGAAGGACTTAGAATCATTTCCAACCTATAAATTCTAGATTACATGATTAGAAATAGTATCTTACTTAATTTTAACATTGTTTTAAGGTTTGCAAAGAGATATACTTACATTACCTCCTTTTACTGCTTTCTGCAATTCTTCCTGAAGGGTCAGATAAGGAGACAACACATTTGTGGTTGTGCAAAATATCCTTAAAACTTAGGTATTACAACCGGTCTGTTTCCTACCAGTATCATGCTGGTGTAGGGATTATGATTCCCATTTACCAATGAGGAGACTGAGGATCTGAAAAAAAAAATGGACTTAGTCAAGGCCAATACTGTAGAAGTGGCAGAACAGGCATTAGAATTGAAGCCTCCGGACCCCTATTTCAGTGCATCCATTCATTCACTCAACACAAATTTATCATACACCAACTATATTTCAGACCTGTCACAACATGTGAATGTGGAGAAAGTTACCTTTCAATCGCTAGAAAGAGTGAAATATATAAATGTAGGGGGAGAAGAAGGCTCATTGGAGAGGGTGGCTCGTTGTTGAGCTGTCCACTCTTAAACATGGATTATATAGGAAAGCCATTCATTCAGGCACGAGAGATCTCAACATTAATCCCTGACTTTTGTACATACATTTATCCCATATTTATCAAGCCCTCATCTGCACCAAGCCTTATGTTGGATTCCAATGACACAGGCATGAGTCAGACATGTCTCAGGAAACCCACAGCTTCATCTAATATAGCATTTCATTGTTACAAGCCCTTTCCCCATCATGAAAAATAGCTGCCATTCACTGAGTGCTTAATATGTGCAGTGTTGTACTAAGCTTTATACACCAGTATCATAATTACCTTAATCCTCAAAAATCTCATTAGAATGTATACCCCATAAGGGCAGGGATTTTTGTCTGTTTGTTTACTGATGTATCCTTAGAATCTAGAAAAGTGATTGTCACATAATGGCACTCAAAATTGTGTTGAATGAATAAACAACCCTGTTATGTGACTACAACCATTAGTCCCATTTCACAGATCAGTAAACTAAGGAACAGGTAAGTAAAATGCTTTACTTAAGGCCTCCCAGATAGTAAAAGGCAGAACTAAGACACTTTTAGAAGAACTCAGAATTGTCTGACCTGAACCCAGTGGTTTTACTCATTGTATGCCAGTGGTTCTCAAACTTTAGCATGCAATCACTTGAAGAGTTTGTTAAAACACAGATTGCTGGGCCCCAAAGTTTCTGATTCAGTAGATTTGGGGTAAGGCCAGAGAATATTCATTTCTAACAAATTCTCAGGTGATTCTGGTGCTGTTGGCTCAGGGACCATATTTGAAAACCACTGCTCTATACCAATTTCTCATTTATTCATATCAGGTAAATAGAGTAGAGGTTAATATCCAATAGTAGATGAGGAAAATAAGGCCAGAAAAGTAACACAATTTGTCCAAGTTCCCATAGCAAGAAAAAGATATCACACTATTCAAAGATAGTGTGATTCTAAAGTCCTTATCACTCTTTTTTTTTTTTAATGTTTATTTATTTTTGAGAGACAGAGACAGAGCATGAGCAGGGGAGGGGCAGAGAGAGAGAGAGGGAGACAGAGAATCCAGGCTCTGAGTTGTCAGCACAGACCCTGACACAAGACTCAAACTCACGGACCTCGAGATCATGACCTGAGCTGAAGTCGGGCACTTAACTGACTGAACGACCCAGGCGCCTCCCAAAGTCCTTATCATTCTTAATAAACCTTGTTGCCTCAGATGATGATATATAGGCAAGAAACACAGAGGAAACCAGAGGCAGAGAGGAGAGAGGATATTTGTCAGGAGGAGGAGAAGATAAAGTTGGAAAGGTTACCATCCAATTTGCTTCCCTGAAGGAACATTAACTTGCTCTGTGCCCTGGGCCAAGCCCCTTCCTCTCTCTGGCTCCCAGTCCCCTTCTGTATAAAGCAGGAGCCTTTCCAGCTTGAAGCACAGCCAGGGCGCCTCAAAGACAGGAGAGAAGTAGAGGTGGCATTGAATCCTGTTCTTGCTTGCATCGCGCTGGCTCGAGGCCAGGCAGGTCAGGCGGGGACTAGGTGATGTGCAATCACCACTATTGAAACGCGAGTCTGAGCAGCGCTGGCACCTGTCATGGCGTTTCCCTGATTTCGGTGGGAAGGATTCAGGGAGGGAGTGCTGTAGGCTGTGCAGGGACGGGCTTGGGGGATTGACCGGCCACAGCAGGAAGGGCAGGGCGCCTCCACGGCTAACCCACCCAGTGCTAAGGGTCCACAGGGGACCTGCAGAGAACAGAGAACTGGTGCCCTAGATTAACCCCCGAAAGCCTAATCATCAGGAGCCTGCTGACATCCGAAGCTGTACCTGCAGCGGCGGACAGACGGCTGGTCACAAGCACCAATCCCAACCCTTCAAAGTGACCTCACAGCAAATGTGATTGGTCCGGTCATTTCTGCCCTGGGCGAATCCTGTCAGCTCTCAGATACGTAATCTTTGAGGAAGGGTTGCGGGCTGTGTGACCTTGAAGAAATCGCTTTACTTCTCTGAACCTCATTTATGAAATGGATATATTAATATCTATCCTGAAATGACCCATAAGACTTTGAACATGTCTAGGGAAGACATCATGTCTTTAAGAATGTTTTTATTATTTTGCCTGCTTACAAAAATAATATATGATTATCATAAAAATAAAGATTGAATACAAACACTGAAAGTCCTCTGTACGCTATTCCCTTCCTCCTTTCCAGCTCATAGTTAACTATTAACAGTTTAGGGTATTTTTCCTCGTTTTTTTTCTTTTTTTCTTTTTCCCTATAAACATAAAAAGGCTATTTTTTATTAGATTTTTTTAAATTTTTAAATTTTTAAAATTTATTTTTGAGAGAGAGAGTGCAAGCGGGGGAGGGACAGAGAGAGAGGGAGACACAGAATCTGAAGCAGGCTCCGGGCTCCTAGCTGTCAGCCCAGAGCCCAACGTGGGGCTCGAACTCATGAGCTGTGAGATCATGACCTGAGCCTAAGTCAGCGCTTAACAGACTGAGCCACCCAGGTGCCCTTAGATTTTTTTTTTTTTTTTTTTTTTTTTGAGAGAAAGAGAGACAGCGAATCTCAATCTCAGGCTTCACACTCAGTGCAGAATCCTGGGATCATGACCTGAGCCAAAATCAAGTTGGTTTCTTAACCAACTGAACAACCCAGGCACCCCCCAAAAGGTTATTTTTTAAATAAAAAATTGTTATGCTATAGGGGCGCCTGGGCGGCTCAGTCGGTTGGGCGGCTGGCTTCAGCTTGGGTCATGATCTTGCCATCTGTGAGTTTGAGCCCCACATCAGGCTCTGTGCTGGAAGCTCAGAGCCTGGAGCCTGCTTCAGATTCTGTGTGTGTGTCTCTCTCTGCCCTTCCTCTGCTTGCTCTCTGTCTCTCTCTCTCAAAAATAATAAACATTAAAAAAAAATTGTTGTACCATAGAATTTTTTGTTTTTCACTTTTTTAAAATGTTTTATCTATTTTTGAGAGAGAGAGAGAGAGAGAGAGAGAGAGAGAGAGAGAGAGAACATGAGCATAGGAAGGGCAGAGAGAGAGGGAGACACAGAATCCAAAGCAGGGCTCTGAGCTGTCAGCACAAAGCCTGATGCAGGGCTTGAACCCATGAACTGTGAGATCATGACCTGAGCTGAAGTCAGACACTCAACCAACAGAGCCACCCAGGTGCCCCTGTTGTTCACTTAATGCATTTGAACATCTTTCAATGTTGGTATGAATAGACTTACTTATTGTTAATGTCTACATTGAATTCAAATCCCCTATTCTTCGATATTTATTTCTATTGTAACAACAGCCCCAGCAACGACAACAAAAAGTGCAGCAAATATTTATTTTTATGTAAGAGTTTCTGTAGGATACATTCTTGGAAGTTGAATTTCTAGGTCAAAATATAAATTTTAATGACACCAGAAGCACAGGCAACAAAAACAAAAATAAACATGTGGGATTATATCAAACTAAAAGCTGTCTGCACTGGGGTGCTTGGCTGACTCAGTCAATAGAGCATGCAACTCTTGGTTTTGGAGTCATGAGTTCCACCCCCATGCTGGGCATAGAGATTACTAAAAATAAATAATATTTTTAAAAAGTGCACTGCAAAGAAAATAATCAGCAGAATGAAAAGTTTGTGGGAGGGAATGTTTGCAAACCAGATATTCGATAAGGGGTTAATCACCAGGATATATGGGAAACTCCTACAACTCAACAGCAGAAAACTGATAGCCTGATTTAAAAATGAGGTAGGGATTCAAGAGGACATTTCTCCAAAGCTGTACAAGTGGCTGATAGGTATATGAAAAGATGCTCAAAGACACTAAACATCAGGAAAATGTAAATCAGAACCATAATGAATATTGCCTTATTCTGGCCAGGATGGCTATTATCAAAAAAATAAGGGGGGGGGGGGCCTGTGTGGCTCAGTTGGTTGAGCGTCTGACTTTGGCTCAGGTTATGATCTCACTGTTAGTGAACTTGAGCCCCACGTTGGGCTCTGTGCTGACAGCTCGGAGGAACCTAGAACCTGCTTCGGATTCTGGGTCTCCCTCTCTCTCTCTGCCCCTCCCCCATTTGTGTGCATGTGCACGCACACACTTGTGCGCACACACACTTGTGCATGTGTGCTTTCTCTCTCTCTCTCTCTCTCTCAAAAATAAATAAACATTAAAAAAATGTAAAAAAACCACGACAACAAGAGGGGTGCTTGGGTGGCTTGGTTGTTAAGCATCTGACTTCAGCACAGGTCATAATCTCATGGTTCTTGAGTTCGAGTTCCACATTGGGTGAGCTCAGGCCCACTTCAGGTAAAAACACGAGCCCCAGGTGATCTCCACTTTTCTCTCTCTCTCTCTCTATCCCTCTCTCTCTTTCTGCCTCTCAGTCACTTGTGCCCTCTTCCTCTCTCTCTCAAAAAAAAAAAAAAATGCTTAACGGGTACCTGGGTGGCTCAGGTGGTTGAGTGTCTAACTTCGGCTTAGGTCATGATCTTATGGTTTGTGAGTTTGAGCCCTGCGTTGGGCTCTGTGCTGACCGCTCAGAACAGGCTCTTGGATTCTGTGTCCCCTTCTCTCTCTCTGCCCCTCCCCTGTTCACACGCTGTCTCTCTCTCTCTCTCTCTCTCTCTAAAAAATAAAAAATAAACATTAAAAAAATTTTTTTTAAACAAAACAAGACAAGAAGTTTTGTTGAGGGGTGCCTGGGTGGTTCAGTCAGTTAAGCATCCAACTCTTGATCTCAGCTCAGGTCTTGATCTCAGGGGCGTGAGTTCAAGCCCCACACTGGGCTCCACACTGGGTATGAAGCTTACATGCAAAAAAATAAAAGAAAAAGAAGAAGAAGAAGAAGAAGAAGAAGAAGAAGAAGAAGAGGAAAAAGAAGAAGAGGAAGAAGTATTGTCAAGGATAGGGAGAAAATGGAAGCCAAAGAGAGAGAGAGAGAGATAGGCAAACCAAGAAACAGACTCTTAACCATAGAGAAGAAAATGATCGTTACCAAATGGGAGGGGGGAGGGAGGATGGGCTAAATAGATGATGGGGATTAAGGAGGATGCTTGTTGTGATGAGCACCTGGTGTTGTAAGGAAGTGTTGAATCACTAAATTGTACAACTGAAACTATTATTACACTGTGAGTTAACTAACTGGAATTTAAATAAAAACTTAAAAAAAAAAAAGAAATTGGAACACTTGCACTCTGTTGGTAGGAAAGCAAAACGGGGCAGCCACTATGGAAAAGAATATGGAGGTTCTTCAAAAAATTAAAAATGAAATTATACTATGACCCAGCAATCTCACTTCTGGCTATTTATCCAAAAGAATTGAAATCAACATCTTGAAGAGATATTAGCATACCCATGTTCATTGCAGCACTATTCACAGTAACCAAGATGTGGAAACAACCTAAATGTCCTTGACAGGCAGACAGATAAACAAAATGTAGACGATACATACAATGAAATACTATTCAGCCTTTAAAAAGAAGGAGGGGTGCCTGGGTGGCTCAGTTGGTTACGAGTCTGACTTCAGCTCAGGTCATTATCCCACGGTTGGTGGGTTCAAATTCTGCATCAGGCTCTGTGCTGACCACTCAGAGCCTGGAGCCTGCTTGGGATTCTCGCTCTCTCTCTGCCTTTTCCCCAGCTCATTTTCTGTCTCTCTCTCAAAAATAAACAAACATTAAAAAAAAATTAAAAAGAAGGAAATTCTGCAATATACTACAACATGGATAAAACTTGAGGACATTATGCTAAGTGAAATGAGCCAGTCACAGAAAGACAAATACTGCATAATTCACTTATATGAGGGATCTAAAGCAGTCAAATTCTTAGACTCAGATTGTGGAATGGTGGTTGCCAGCAGCTGGGGAAATGGGGAATTACTAATGAAGGGCATACAGTTTCAGTTAAGAAAGATGAATAAGCTCTAGAAATCTGTTGTACAATACTATAAACTGAACCTACAGCCAACAATAATATATTGTGCATTTAAAAATTTATTAAGAGCGTAGATCTCATATTAAGTGTTCTTACCACAATAAAATAAAATTTAAGCAAGCAAACAAAAACATGAAAAATGTGAAGTGGTGGAGCACCTGGGTGCTTCAGTCAGTTTAGCATCTGACTCTTGATATCAGCTCAGGTCATGATCTCATGGTTCATGGGATCGAGCTCCATGTCAGCGTGGAGCCTGCTTGGGATTTTCTCTCTCCTTCTCTCTCTGCCTCTCCCTGCTCACACATGCATGCTCTCTTTCTCTCAAAATAAATAAACTTTAGAAAATGTAAAAAAAAATTTTTAAATATAAACTGGCTACCACATATTGCATTCCAATCAGAAATGTACATAAGAGTTCTAGTTTTTTTATATTCTCATCAATACTTGGTATTGTTTGTCTTGTTGATTATAGCCATTCTAGTAGTTGTGTAGTGATATCTCAGTGCAGATTTTTTTTTTTTTTTTTGCACTTCTCCATGCTGGGTGTCTTTCTTTCTTTTTTTTTTCCTTCTTTTTCTTTTAAGACAGACACAGCATGTGCATGAGCTGGGGAGAGGGGCAGAGGGAGAGAGAGAGAGAATCTCAAGCAGTCTCCATGCCCAGCATGGAACATGATGCAGGGCTCAATCCCACAACCCCAGGATCATGAACTGAGCTGAAATCAAGAGTCAGACACCCAAGTAACTGAGCTACCCAGACGCCCCTTTGTTGGATGTCTTTTTGTGTGCTTGTTGCCTCTCCATATGTCTTTGGTGAAACATCTACTCAAATATTTTGTCTATAAATGTTTTCTGGGGCGCATGGGTGGTCTTGGTTTCAGCTCAGGTCATGATCTCATGGTTTTGTGGGTTCAAGCCCTGCATCAGCCTCTGCACTGGCAGCACAGAGTCTGCTTGAGCTTCTCTGTCTCCCTCTCTACTCCTCCCCCACTCACTCTGTCTCTCTCAAAATAAATAAACTTAAAAATTTTTAAATAAAATAAAATAAAATAAAATAAAATGTCTTCTTATTGTTGAGTTGTACGAATTCTCTGCATGTTTAGGATCCGAGTCCATTGTGGGATAGGTGGTTTGCAATTTTTTCTCCCACCCCTAAAACATATATAAGCACATTTAAATGTTAATAAATGTTACTGAATTGCTCTCCAAAGAGAAGACATCAATTTACATTCCCACCAATAGTGTATGGGAATGCCCATTTCTCAGCATTCTAACAAACACAAGATGCCAACCTTTGTTGATCTGAGAGATGAAAATGGTATCATAATGTTCTTAGTTTGCCTTCCTTTGATCATTTGGAGGAGCATCTCATCATATGTTTATTGACCAGTGCTTTTCCTCTTTCAAGAGTTGCATGCTCTTGTTGAAAGCTTGCATTTTTCAATTTTGCATCCCTTAAGCCCTAGCCATTTGCAAGCATCCAGGGAATGTTTGTTGAGTGAATGAAGAATAAATGAGATAATGGATCTAAAGTACTAAACTCATAATTAGTGATCAATTAATATTAGTTGAATCTAAGTCTAGAGTCAGGAGTTGAGTGCTATAATATTCTTCAATTCTTCCCTCCAGGATTTGGGATGGTTATTGTGAACTCTAGGATTCTAAGAAGGCTGGTTTCTCCTTCATCGTCTCACTATGTGTTTTAGAGTAAATCGCTTAACTTCTCTGACCTTTAGCTTCAGCAACACTCTAAACGGTGTCTACAAGCTGTATCCTGCTTAACAAAAAGGGATGTTAGGTAAAAAACATGAGATTAATTTACAAGAAGCATATATTCATGTATTACTTGAATAATTACATAAGTTTAAAAAGTAAATGTGAACATTTATAAGAATAAGGAGGAATAAATCTACAGAGATAAGGAAAAGACTAAAAAGGAAACTGGCTACCTTTTTGATGACACTAAATTTCCTTTTAAAGGTGTAACTTCATACTTGGCCCAGCCTGTCTTCCATCTTTTCCCCAACTCTCTATCACCCTCTACTGCCCAGGTGGGCTCTTTTTAATGTAGTTCAGCAAATGATTAAGGGAAAAGTATCATTTGCGGCCTGTTCCTGACCTTAGCTATCTACATCATCTTCACCAAGCCTTTCTTTGTTCTTGACCCTATGACTGGCACAAGGGACAAAAAGCTCACAGTGTCATGGGGAACACGGACTTTCATGCCATTATGGGCATAACAAGAAACGTTTCTGGAACAGGAATGACTGAGCCAGGCACTCTGCTAAGCATTCTGCATACATGAACTTTTAGTCCTACCGACAGCCACAAAGGATTTTAATTTACAGAAGAGGAATCAAACTCATAAATGTGATGGGTTGAAGGGAACTACTTAGTAAATATGAGACATAGATTCTGATTAAGATCTGTCCTCAAAAAAAAAAAAAATCTGTCCTCCAAAGTTAGTCTTTTCCTACTATATTATATGAGAATAAAAAGTGGTGTGGAACACTGGAATGGGCGCATTTAAATTTACTTTGGGGGACAAGTGGCTGTTGCACCTGGGAAGACTACAGGGAAGACTTCTCTTCTCTGATTTGGGCAGAGAAGGGGGGTTAAGGCCTTAAGAGCAGCAGTAAACAGGGACACAAACCTGGGACCTATTCAGAGA